>NW_007578459.1:67329-69229 GCF_000690725.1 Stegastes partitus
GCACCCGGAAACTCAAAGTATGAAAGAATTACACGTTGAACACTAATCTGTAGCTTGACTTGAAACTGAACATCTATCAGAAAAATCATCATTACACGTCTTCCTCAGTCTGTTTTTTCTGCCTCTGCTCTTGTAAAAGGGAAACCAGTCGATGAAAACTAGGAAAAACAAAGCAGTGTTGAAGTGACGTAACAAACTGCTCACAGTCAGACAGAGTGCATGAATGAAGGTGAAGCAGAAGAAAAGCTTCACTCTGACTCTGTAGATGAATACAGCATGAAGCTGGTGTAACCGTATACATACCACGTGCCTCAGTATGTATGAGACCTACTGATCTGCAGACTAAAGCTGTTTTATAGTCAGAACAAAAGACCAACAACTGATATTTGTTCTCATTCAACCTGTGAAGAGGCAAAAAGGTTCTGTTTCCTGTTTGATTTGTTGGATCTGTGTGACGATAAAACAGCTCCAGTGTTGGAGAAGTGAGCTGAAGCTGGTCTGAATTATTTACACTCTGGTTTGTTTCGCTGCTGTTTGGTTTCATTTGACAGTAATTTTAACTCTGTGTCACTGTAAAGAATCAGAATCAGAATCAGAAACAGGTATAGTTTACACAATACGAGGAATTTGTTCTGGTGGGTTGGTGTGACGATAAATATAGAGTAAGGTACAATGTACAAGATGCAAATATAAAAATAGCCAAAACATAACATTAACAAAAAAAAAATTAAATAAAAATAGTGGTAACATTCTGAATAATTTACTGCATTTTACAGATTTTCCCAGATTTTGTTAAATTACAGATAACTAATAAAAAAAACATCCGTAATTTGTTGTATCTGTTTTATAAAATTACAATTTCTTTCTGGCACCCTTGTGGCTGATTTTTTTTGTTTTTAAATTAGAAAAGCAGGTTTAAATCTGAGGCCTCTAACTTAATAAACGTCAGATTTAAGAGGAGCTGAAGATGTTTTCTGGATGCTGGTAAAGTGCAGATTCAGCAGCAAACAGCTCCAGCGTGAGTGAAATCAAATGGACCAACTTCAGCTGATTGTGATCTTCAGGTTTGTGGGTTTTGTTCAGACGGTTGTGTTGCTTCAAGCGTCTGAACAAACGTCTGCAGCGCTAACGAAGCCGTCTGTCTGTCTGTCTGTCTGTCTGTCCACCTGTTTCCTCCTCTTTCGCTGTAGTCTCCTTTATTTTCTCCTCCTCCTCTCTATGCGCCTCCTTTCTGTTTGTATCTGTTATCTCTGTTCCTCCTCTTCCTCTCTCCTTCCTCCTCCTGGCCTCTGATTGGCTCCCCAGACCCCGACCTCAGCCTTGACCTTTCTGGTGACTCCCCAGTTCCCAGCGACCCAAGTGACCCGGTGACGCCTCTGACCCACGAGGAGATCCAGCGGATCCTCTGGAGGGAGGAGGAGGAGCACCGCGAGGAGGAGGAGCGCCTGAGCAGGAAGGACGAGGCCAGGAGGAAGAGGAGGAAGCAGAGGAAGGAGCAGGAGGAGAAGCAGAGGAAGATGGTGGAGGAGAAGAGGCGGGCGGAGGAGGAGGCGCTGAGGTTGCAGCTGGAGAAAGAGGAAGAGGAGTGGAAGAGGAAGGTGGAGGAGGAGGAGAGGAGGAGGAAGGAGGAGGAGGAGGACCGGAGGAAGAAGGAGGCGGCAGAGAGGAAGGCGAGGGAGATGGAGAGGAAGCTGGAGGAGGAGAGGAGGAGGCAGGAGGAGCTGCTGAGGCTGGAGCTGCTGAGCATGGACGAGGAGGACGAGGAGGAGGTCTGGCTGAGAGGAGACGTGTTCCAGATGCTCCCAGAGGAACCAGAAGACCTCCTGCCTGCTCCGATACCGAAACCTCCAGAGGAGCTGGAGGAGGAGTACGAAAGGGAGACGGAGCACGAACGGGAGAC
>NW_007578459.1:69425-93944 GCF_000690725.1 Stegastes partitus
GGAGACGGAGCACGAAGGGGAGGAGGAGCATGAAGGGGAGAGAGAGCATGAAGAGGAGGTGAACAGAGGAGGCCTCCCTCCAGGTTGCGACATCTCTGACGTTACTGTCACGTGTGAAAACGCCAAACTGACCTACTTCCCTCCTCTGACCATCCCTGAGCTCAAGTCTCTCAGTCTGGAGGGTGAGTTGTTTTCACTGTTATCTGTTTTTATATTAAAGGCTTTTGTTTGTTCGTCTCTTTGCTGATGACGCCGTTATTTACACCTCGAACTGCGATGTACTGGAAACGCTGAATTCTTTACAGTCCAGTTTCAACTTTCCTCAGACCTGGTTTCATAACAACAGTAAAAGTGAAGATGTAAAAGTTTTGCAACGTGATGTTTGTTAGATACAGTTATGAACAAAAGTTTACATAAATTTGTAAGACAGTCAGCCAATAATCACCAAAAAGCAGGAAGAAGGAAGTTCTTCCTCCAGAAGCAGAACCTTAAAGCTCCACTGAAGTCTGCTGCTGATCACATGGACAAAGAAAAGGCCTTCTGGAGGAAAGTTCTGTGGTCAGATGGAGCAAAACCTGAGCAGAAATATGTTTGGAGGAGAGAAGGTGAGGCCTTTAACTCAAAGAACACCAAACCTACCATCAAGCATGGAGGTGGCAGCATCATGCTCGAGGGCTGAAGGGAACTGGAGCTTTACACAAAGTATAATGAATACTAAAGAAGGAGGATTACCTCCATGTTCTTCAAGAAAACCTAAAATCATCATCAGAAGGTTGATCTTCACAATGACCCCAAACACACAGTCCACTTAGGAAATATTTTACTCATGATTATTTGAATCACGAGTTTAAAAAGATTAAGGAGGAGATCAGCGAGACAAGGTTGTCTTTTAAACAGCACTAACTGTCTAAAACCTGCAGCAACTGTCACTGAAACTGAAATTTCTTCAACTTGAAGTTGAGCAGACCAGGAACCAGCACGAAAATCTAAACTATTAACACTCTGTCCTATGTGTTGCATTTAAAAACAAACGATTCAAATCCACAAAACACAAGAATGTTCAGAGACAAACCAGCAGAGTTTCCTGTTCTCACTGTAAACTGACAGAAAGTGTTGTAATCCTCAGGAAACAGCATCAGCAGCATCCCTGCCGAGGCCTTTAACGGCATCCCAAACCTGGAGTGGATCAACCTGAAGAAGAACAAGCTCACGTCCGCCGGCATCGACGCCAAAGCTTTCAAAGTGAGACACACGAACAACTGCTGGACTTTTGCATTGTGGTGTTCACACAGCAATGTTCTGGAAACTCCTAGAACGTTTTAGCGACAAAGTTCAATAAATATTTGACGTCTGTAGTGCGACGCAATCGGCCAGAGAGAAAAGAAATTTTTATGAACTTGTAGGCTTCTTAATAGCATTATGGGAGCGGATTTCATACCAAATATGAACTAAAACATAACGCTTGTTTAAGTAATAATGTGATGTTCGGTGCTCCGTATGTAGCTTAACACAACCAAAGCCAAATAAACACACTAAAAATGTCTCCATAAAGACTTCTGATCAGTTTAGTGGTGCCTTGTAGCAATAAAAAGCTCAGAATGAGTTATACAATCACGTTCTTTAACTTTCTTTTTTTGAATAATTTTCTGTTCTTTTACAGATTTTACCTGTTTTATTAAATTAAAAATCACATTAAGTGAAAAAAAATCTCAATTTACACATCGACTGTAAAAAAAACAAACAAACAAACAAACAAACAAACAAAAAAGCACAAACTTGTGCATAATGTTCACATCAACGATCTATATTTTTGTAAATAATAATTAGTTTGTCCTAAAGAGAACTCACTGTGTTTGGGTGAATGTCTACTTTTTAGGCGTCCTATCAAACTGGTCGTGTTGAATGCAGCTCTATTATTACTGCCAAATAAGTAATATTCATACATTACTTACATGTTAAAGTTAATACATGTTGGACTGCGTTCATCTCTACGCCGATGACACTGTTACTTATAACTTCAACTCTGAGAGGTTAGAAACTCTGAATTCTTTACAGACCAGCTTTAACTTGCCTCAAAACTAGTTTTAATAATGTTTTAAGAAGATAGTCTTTTTTTTCCACACTGCAGTCGTTTTGTGGCCTCGCTTTACAACGCCCGTGTGAGAATAAACAAAGAATCAGGCTGAAGTTAAAGCCAATGAGATGCCTTAAACAGGACTTCCTGTGAGTGAACTCTGCACACGTGACCATTACAACATCCCAGTATCACCAGTATATCTGTGTTCCAGGGTCTGAAGATGCTCAGTCGTCTGTACTTGGACGGAAACCTTCTAGAAGTCGTACCTACAGACCTTCCTCCGAGCCTGCAGGAGCTGAAGATCAATGAGAACAAACTGAGAGGAATCGACGAAAACAGCTTCCAAGGTTCGACAACAGCATCATTCAATGCACCTTAGGACTTACAAGAGCTGCTGTGATTGGTCAGTGTAGTTGATGATGTCAGAGGTTCTCTGTGCACAGAGAAGCTTCTACATTTTGGTTGGGTCTCAAGACATTTTGGACAATTTCAAAGTAGTTTTGGACGAGTTTTGAGACATTCTGGGTAAATGTTGAGACATTTGTAGTTGTTTTTTTAAAAACTTGGAGTAGTTTGGGACAGGTTTGGAATATTTCTGGACATGATTCAAGACATTAGGCGCAATTTTGAAATAGTTCTAAGACATTTTGGACCATTTAGAGTAATTTACGACAAGTTTTGAGTTGTTTTTGACAAAGATTCACTTTGAATCAGGGGATTTTACCGACATGGACTGTTTTGTATGAGTGTGACATTTTTAACCTCAGTGTGTTGATGTTAGGATTCCATTAAGTGTGCAGCCCTACGACTGATTTCAGAGTCTCTCACCTGTTCCTCGTTATTTTGCACAAACTTTAGACAATTTCAAAGTCATCAGCAAGTTTTGAGCCATTATGGACACGTTTACGGTGTGTTTGATAAATTTTAAATCGTTGTGGACTTTGAGGAATTTCTTACTTGATACAAACTCAGAGTATCCAAGAAGCTTTATTATCAGAGTAAATGATGTTCTATCAGACAGACTTCTCTTGTAGATCAGTCATGGAAAATAAGAAAAACAATATATTTTTTTTTTGCCAAGCAGCAGCAGAAGTTGTGGCCTGACGCATTCTAGTGTCAAAGCTGGAACGATAAGTCATGTAGCTCCAATCTGTTATATAACTCAGTCGTGGTCGACATGTCACCGATCACGTGTCGAAGGTTTTGAATGTTGCACCTCCTTTGTTCCACGATAACGTAATAAACGAGGATTTACAGTTCTGCTGTGCAGATTTTCCAGCGGAGGGACGGTGACGTCCATTTATCTGTTTTTATCTTTAAGATCTGAGCAGCCTGGTGATCCTGGAGCTGGAAGGAAATGTGCTGAGCGAAGGGAACACTGATCCTCTGGCCTTCGCTCCGCTCACCCAGCTCTCCTACCTCAGACTGGGCAGAAACCACTTCCGCACCGTTCCACAGGGTCTCCCCAGGTCACTGCTGGTAGGAAGCTGATCGACTCCGAATCCTCACACCGACACACTTTTACTGAGACGTCCAGGTCACAAAGAATGATCTCTATGTTACATCTCTTTTACAAAATTGAAAAAACAACCTGGAACCAACATGTCCAACAGCTTTCCAAGTGTGCACACAGGAGCCATAACTGATTTAATGCACCGGCCGTGTGGACTTGCATGGCTTAAAACCGACACTGGAAAAAAGAAATGAGGCTTTACATGCTATAGATATTAAACTGTCTCCGCACTCTGCTCTGTGTAAACACTGCCTGCACCTCAGCCGAGAAGTCCCAGATTATTGTTGAGTCATTAGTGGTTTATATTTTTTAGGTTTTTCTGATTTTCGTTAGTGCAAATCATTTATACTTAGGGATTTTTTAAATTAGACATGTAGAACAAAATGATTTTTGTGGAATATCAGGATTTTAAGGGCAGATTTGGTTAATGTACCCAACGAAACGATGCTTCACAGATGAGTAGTTCAAAGACCGTTGCATACTTAAAACTTCTCATCAATGGTCAAGTCTTAATGACTGAATGTATTTAAAGAGCTCAATGTGAACGCCACGTACATAAACATATGAAAGTATTAATGTAATCTGTAATAAAACAAGACATTTCCTTTAAAGCTCTGTCGACGCTGCTGTTGAGGTGGAATCTGGAACTAAATAGAAGTTCTCGACAGCAGTTGCCAGAAATATATGCAACACTCTCCAATGAGCGTCATAAACGTTCCAGCAAACCCTCCGGCAGCTTCACGTCTAATTACGTGAAAGCCGTGAGGTTATCGGAGGAGCTCCGAGCAGCTGGATGCACTCAGAGCTCAGGTTTGCTGAAGCATCAGAATTTCCTCTCCGGCTTTGATGTTTACATCGGCCTCCTACCTGTGGGAAACCAGTGCTCCCAGCTGATTACAGCCTCTGGTTAACCACTAACACCAGCAACACGCCGCCGCTGCTGTAAATCCACCTTAAAACCTTCATTTTACGACCTGCAATTACAAAACTCCACACCTCCTCGTCAGTTTGTCAGAAGCCGAGCGGCTCAAACATCAACGCTGGTTCTCTGCTGATTCCTGAGACGCTTAAAGACATTAATGGTCCTGATTTAAGGATTATGTCGACTGGTTCTGTCTCCGCTCTTTAAATTAAGGCCCAAGAAGACTCTAAGTTGAGCAAACATAGATTCAGGTTTGGGATGGCATTATGGTTTAAACAATCCAAACAAACCACAGACTTATGAGACTAAATCTGTGAACAAAAAGCTCCCAGTTGGTTGGATTTTATGGCTGTTGGGGCTGCAGGTGATCACTGCAACAGCCAATTAATTATTAAAACCCAACACTGTATGTTACAGGACTGGTCCGCAGTTGATCCCAGAACATCCACGTCACCCTCTGAACTTGGTTTGAATCACAACATGGAGCTTCCTTTTCTACTCTCCAATAATAATAATAATAATACACCAGAATTCATTCAACCCTCTGATGGACTCCAGTGCAGTTTCTCTGTTTTTTATTTGCTTCTGTCTCATTTTTACTCACTGTTTGCTCATTTTTCTCTGCAACATAAAGTCCTGCAGCTCAGTGGAAACAGAATGAAGAAGAGAACTCAGAGATGTGTTCTGTGCAGGATAACACAGTTATAAAGTTTATAACTTAACATTTTACATTTCTGTAAAACACTGCCTGCAGTTCAACCTGAAAACTCTGGATTTTGCCATGAGACTGTCTGGTGTACCAAGAAGTTTAGCATTTCTTGTTTTTTACCAAATGTGGTTCCAACAAATAATCTATTTATGGTGATTTAAAAAAAAAAAAAAGAGACGCAGAAAAGTTTAAATTTAATCTGGTCACAAGTCACAGATGAGCAGTTCAAGGACCCCTGGAAAGTTGAATATCCAGTGAGTCTGTGCGCTTTCATAGTTTCTGGTATTTTTTTTAAAAAAGTGAACATGCTTTTCCAACCCACCGGTGGGTTTCGTGGTTCACTGGATTAAACAATCCCAACAAACCACAGATTAATCTGCCAAGATCCATGAACAAAAAGCCCCCAGCTGTTAACACGATGCTTTCATTAAAAGCTGGCAGAAAAGGCTAAAGATACGAGATCCTACGGCAACTTTAATCAAAGCGCTTTCCTTTCTGAAGCCAAACATGAGGCTTATTTTCCGTCCATCTGTCTTTCAGGAGCTGCATCTGGAGAACAACCTGATAGAGGAAATCTCAGAGACGGTTTTCAACCAGACCATCAACCTGAACGTGGTTTCTCTGAGACACAACCGGCTGGATGAGACCAGGATCGCCCCCATGGCCTGGATCAACCACAGGTGAGACCACAGCACACCTGACATCACTACCGCCATCCTCCAGGTCCGCACTAGTTCACCAGCAGTGTAAAAAAATAAAAAAAAATCTAAAAGAAAAAAAAAACAAAAACTGTGATATTTGGAATTGGAGTCTCTGGAATACCTTAAAACTCAAGGACTGTAAAGATGACTGCAAACATGTAAAATAATGAGATTTTCAGCTGATTTAAATACAGTAAAATAATAAAAAGTTTACAGTCAAACATTGGAACTGAACAAATTAATATTTACAAAATACTAATTTTTGAAGTGGATATTATTTACAATTTTAGTCTTTTTTTTTCTTTTTTTTAACAGTTAACATGTAAATTAATACTTTTTTCTGTGATTTTAATAGTTTTCTGCAAAACAAAAAAAACAACAACAACAACAAAAAAACAGGAAAAATCTGTAATATTAAAGTAAATTCTTCAATAAATTACAGTGAATGATTGTTAAAAACTATTATCTTTCATTGAGTATTATATATTTCATAGGTGGTTTCAGCTGCATTAAAAACAAATCCCAACAACGAATCGTGAACTCTCTTCCGTCTTCATCCGCAGACATCTGGAGTCCATCGACCTCTCCCATAATGAACTTTATTTGGTCCCGTCCTACCTGCCCAGATCTCTGGTCCACTTGGTGCTGGTGGGGAACAACATCGAGAGGATACCCGGTAGGTGACGCGACACCTGGGTAACAATCGTGACACTGAGCTGATGGAGGGTCCATCTGTCTGCAGATGCATGACGCCACCCAAAAACTAAGAATAGTGCCATCGCTGTATAGTCAGGAACACTAATGAGCTCTAAGCTGATAATGGCGGTGGTCAGAACAAGTTATAGACAATAAAAGGTCTTATTTTGACCTACATCTGATACCATGCTCATCTTCTAGACATGACTAGTCATACTTTAACTCTAGTAAATGCAGCCTCTGCCTTCTCTACTGACGTCCACAGGTTACGTCTTCGGCCACATGGAGCCCGGTTTGGAGTATCTCTACCTGTCCTACAACAAGCTGGACGGGGAGGGAGTCGAGCCGGAGTCCTTCTTCGGCTCGTACCACTCGATGGTGGAACTGTGTCTGGACCACAACCAGCTGCTCTCGGTGCCGTCAGGCATCAACGAAATGACCAACTTGCACTTCCTCAGACTCAACAGCAACAAGATCAGGTACGACGTTCACAAACATCTGGGAGGTTTAAATGACGACATACCAAACTGTAAAAATCAGAAAGAATTGCTGTTTTTTTTTTTCCAACTTCCTGACAATCCTCGAACCACTCGTGTGATTCTGTTAAAAAAACAAAAAAACAAACAAACCCAAGCTTAAAATCAGGCTTCTTCATCCAAATCAAATTAATCTAAATATCTTATTTAAAAAATGTGCCAAAAATTAACGTTTTGCTTTAACCAGATTTTGGGAAAAAACAAAAAATTCTGAGCTCTTCGTCACAACTGTCAAGTCTTTAATAACCCAACTGTGACCAACAGTCTTGTCATAAAAATTCGGAGTGTTTTCAGCTGAACTGCAGGCAGCATTCACACACAGCAGAGAAGTTTGGGCACTGATTAAAAGTGTAAATAGGTAAATATCCTCATTATGTGGAGCCATGATTTGTTTTTTGTCTTGTAAAAACTGTAGACACTAAGAAAAATGACAACAAAATAAAATAAGACCAAAATGCAGCAAATGAAGCATGGCTCAGAAACATTGAACAGAGGAGCCAGTTGTTGGAGATACATCCAGCATGGTGGAACATCTTTCTACATGATGGTGGAACATCTTTCTACATCTGATGGTTTCTACGGTTGATTAAATCTTTATAGCATAAAGAGTCACTGATTTTTTTTTACAGCATTGGTAGCACCTCTAGTTACTTGATTTTTTTTCATTTTTGTACAGTAAATAATGAAAGAAACAACGTTTTTTTTCATTTTTGATGATTTTGAGATGAGATGCACGGCTTTAGATTGCAGTGGAAAACGAGACAGGAACAAAAACACACCCAGAAACTGCTTGAAGTTTGAGGGTTAAACCAAAACTGCAGATAATTCTACTTCTGCTGGTTCATACTCCTTCAAAAAGGTGAAATATGTTTAATAGGATTCCTGTTGAAACTGCCTATTACAGAGGAACAAACGATAAAATTAGAAGCAAACTGAGTCATTAGCTCCTGTAGTGCAGCAAAGCCTCCTGCTGCTGTGTAGTTTAATAGGTGTGAGTTATATGGGGGTAAATGACTCACCTACTATCTCAGTGCCGACGCCAGCTGCTGACCAAACGAACCCACGGAGACGCTCGAGTGTTTCATTTCTGCGGTTTGAGGACCGGGAGCCTCGTCGCTGGATGTTTAGTTGTTTAGTCTGGGCTTCATGTGCAGTTTTCTCTCATTCTGGAGCCTTTCGGTCACTTTGTTGGTCGAGGTTACTCACGTTTAACTTAATCAATATTCTTTGAGGGTTTATTTGTTTGTTATCGTTCTTTGTATGTGAACACACAAATGCTGCCAAACCCAAACCAGAACATCCATAACTCAACCCTCTGAGCTCTGAGCAGCAGTTTCTGGGGTTTATTCTTGCTTCTGCCACATTTTTCTTCACTGTGGGTTCATTTTTCACTGCAATACAAAGTCCTGCACCTCTATTAAAACAGAACAACCATGACAACAGAGAAGAACTCAGAAAAGTCAGAAAAAAGACTAAACAAGAGTTAGGTTTAATTGATTACCTATTTCACAAAAAATTACCGAACATCGCTACCAACACTGGAAAAAATGGAGGTTCTACAGACTATAGATATTTAACTATGTACATTATTGAAACTCTACTTTTTTGGGTGTTGTGCCGTCATTGGATAGAGACAGTTGATACCAAACAAACAAAAGAATCCTATTACCTCCCTACAGCCTGCAATTGGCATCCTACCACACTTGAATTTGTTCTATGGCACTTATCCAGGTTGTTTTCTCCTGACCAGATCCTTGCTTGTGTTGTATCTGCTCTCAGATGTACGTTGCTTTGGATAAAAGCTAAATGAAATTGTAGAATTGTAGATGTGGTTGCACTTTCTTTCTACTCTGTGTAAACACTGCCTGCAGTTCATCCAAACTTTCCCTGATTTTTTGTCATGTGGCTGTTGGTCGCAGCTGAGTCACCAACGGCTCCATGGTTGTGCCAAAGAGAGCAGAATTTTTAGTTTTTTACAGAATCTGGCTTTTCCAAACGGTTTACTTTTGCTGAATTGTGAGACAAGTAGAATAAACCTAAGTTGATTTTTAAAAAATCAGGATTTTAAGCTGAGATTTGGTTTATTCACTCGACAGAACGGCTCGTCACGGATGAGTAGTGAAAGGAAAGTTGAAAATCTGACAATTCATTCTGTTTTTACAGTTTCTGCCTGATAAATGTTGCCATGCTGGTGATTTTTCAAAAGATGTCATTATTCTCAACAGTCCCATTATTCCCAGAATTTTAATCTTAATTACATTTTTTCAGTTAAATAATTAAAGACGTTTGCTGTACAAACTGAAAAAAGACGAAGCTGGTTGAAGAAAATTTCTCGTTTTAAATTTTTTGTCTGTAAAAACGATGCTCTCGGACACATTTCTGAGATCTGGGACACACAGCACCGTGATCCAAAAGTCATTTATGAAGTTAATGAGAACAGACATGAGATCCATGCAGTAATAAACTAGATTTATCGTCTCTAATATGACCTTCATTGGTCTGTACAAGCACAGCGAAAATGGAAATCGCTTATCTCTGGATGGAAAATATTCAAAAAATTCATTTGCGCTCACAGACAGAGTCAGCGGGGAAAACAATAAAAGCAGGTGGTTAAAGCAGGAGCCACACAGTCGCACATCCAGACAAAGATGAACAACAAAAGTCCCACAACAGACGGATCCCGAGCAGACTGACTCACTCACTCAGCTGCCAGACAACATTAAGCTGAAAGTTCACTGGACGGAGAGTCGTCATGGCGATGGGAAACAAAACAAGCCGGCTCACGTCTCCACCTGGGAGTCGCCCTGAATCACCTCCCGACGCCGGCACAGGTCTGCTCACGGCTCTGCGTCCAGGATGTTTTATATAAAAGTGCTATGACAGTTCAAACTCTGAGCTTCGACGCTGCAGGTGGAGAAATAAATCGTTTCAACAAATGCAGTCCAGAAAATCCACAACAGTAACCTGAACAGGGATCAATAAACGGCGAAAACCTTTAAAAACTACGAAAACACACTGACAAGCTCTGTCAGGAATTTCTTGTCAAACATACAAAGTGAGTTTATCTTCCAGTGGGAAATATTAGAACGAAATCAGTGGGAGATCTGTTGTAAAAAGGACATAAAATTAAAGCATTAACTCATAAAGGAGGGTGTTATTCATGGCTACATAAAGAGCAAGTTTTAAAAAGTGCAGATGTTATCCCACTGGAGATCTGACTTCAGCACCCTAAACTTAACACTTGTCTTATTAAAAAGCATGTTGTCTTTGAATAATTGCCAAAATTACATTATTTATCAGACAGAAACTGTAAAAACAGAAAGAATCGTCACATTTTAACCTTTCAGATGGTGTTTGAACTAATCATCCGTGACGTCCAACCTTAAAATCGTAATATTTCCTCAAAATCACTTCATCTTTTTTTTTGCCAAAAATAAAGGGTTTACTCAAACCATATTCTGTAAAAACTTCTGGGCTCCTTAGTGCAGCCATGAAGTCATTAGTGACTCAGCTGCAACGAGCAGTGATGTCATAAAAATTTAGGGACTTTTTCAGATGAACTGCAGGATGTTTTTACACAGAACAGAGTGACGACAAGGATCGAAGCAAATTAAAAATGTAAATAGTGAAATATCAATAGCAGTAGCTGAAGTAGTTAAGTACCTACAGTATGTAGAGTTGCCATTTTTGCCAGGATAACACCAGCGGACATTTGGAAAAAAGTTGGACACACTGATTCCAGGTTTTTTCAAGTTTCGCTAAATTATTTATCAAAGAAATCCAGTTATCATACCAACCTACTGTTTATTTGGTTTAAAGGATTTTTTCATTTATAAAAGAAACTGGGGTCATAAATGAAATAGAAAATAGAGAGAGCGTTTATATTGAAATTTAATGGTACCTAGAACGCTTCCTTGGGGAACTCCACAATCAATTAGGCAATTAATGGTGAAAATAACTGTTAGTTTAAGGTTTAGTCCTTAATTAAAGCCGTATCTCACTACATTCTGACGCTTTGTCTTCCAGGACTATCCCCGATGAAAGCATCTGTGACCCGAACCACAGCGGAGACGCCACGCTGGTGGCCTTGAGGCTGGAGAACAACTACATCGACCCCCAGAAGATCTCACCGACGGCCTTCTCCTGCGTTCGAGCCTCCTCCAGCGTCGTCTTAAAACCCCAGAAAAGTGACCGGAGCCTCCCCAAGACCAAAAACTAAGAGACACTCGCTTATAGCCCCAAAAAACAGGGTTAACATTTTGATTTTCATTCTGCCAACAGAAGTCAAAGCGAAAGTTCTGCCCACCATCTTCCACTGATGTTGTATCGGACCATTCCATGAAAAACCCATCTGACCTCCTCAGAATCAGCTGGTTCTTTGTCTACAGTAACTTTAGTATAATTAATGACGACATGCAAAGTTTTACCTTTATACTATGAATATTTTCAGAATTACAGGCCCTTAAAGTACACAGAGGAGGGTCCAAAATTCACTGGATTTACCAGGGTTTAATTTCTTTAGTGAATAGAATCTAAAATTTTACATTATGTGAGAGTTTAAATCTGACTATATTAGAAAATCAGAGTGAATCATGTCTATTAGATGATCCTGGTATCTTCTGTACGTAAAATGATCCTTTCATTGTCTAGAACTTGTTCTGACCAACCACCATCACACATGCTGATATGAACCTTGAAAGTTTACTCAGAATGCACTTTGTAAAGTTTTCTCTGTTGAATTATCAGGAAACAGAAACACATCCAGGAAACCAACGATTGTTTCTGTAACTCTATATCACAGATATACCGTTCAATGTATGATGCATCCCATAATATTTCTGCTCAAAGGTGATTATAGAAACAAAAAATAGATGTAGTCCTTAGACTGTGACACTTGGATGCATGTAAAATTGGTGTGATTGCAGATTTGAACAATTCCTCAAATTTCACGTGTCCATCTCCTGAACTGATGGAGTTCTGAGGCTCACAAATGACTGAATTATGTACATCAAGGGTCCGTCACTCTACAAATATTCTTAGCATGAAGGCAAACCTTTGCACAGCTTCATTAAATGTACTGAAGTTACTGTAGATCGTAAAAACCAGCTGATTCTGAGGGACTCTGGGAGCTTTCTTCAGATCTGTTTGATTTAATGCAGAATGACTCGCATGTTGCTGGAATAACATCCAAACGCAGACGATATTACAAGAAAAAAAAAAGGCTCCATGTGAACATCTGATGTGCAGGTTGAACACGAAATAAAGGAATTTATCTGTCAAAGCTCAGTGGCTGCTGATGTAATTTGCCTTATGGGAAAGCGCTCTGCTGTCATATTGTTGGACCGAACCCTTACGAGCTGTGAGCAACGTTTTCTCCTCTTCTGGTCCAAACGCATCGGTTCAGGTCTGGCGAGTGGTTCTGCACTGTCACCCGGCCCACCTTAAACTGCTGCGGAGGTGACAGAACTCTCTCAGACTTCAAAATCAAACACATCTGCCTCCTTCGGGCAAGCGCTTCTAAAATGGAAAGAATTCCCGCAGCATACACAGTAAAATGAAAATGCTAATAAAGAAAATGGAAAGAATTCGATGAAGTGAGACCACAAGGCCCGGCACATTATTTTTAACAGCCTCAGCACCTTCATGTTCCATTTCTCAGCTCCGTTTCTTCCAGTCACCGACCTTCATAAAAGCTCTGACATGGGAACGAGGCTGAGCTCAACATGTGACACATTCACGTCGAGTTAAAGCAGGAGAGACGATTCTTCTAACAGACAGAGGTAGTCGCGACATGCCGGCTCGGTTACTTCATCTTTTATTCTTTATCTTGCCTCGAGTGAACCAGCACAGCATCCTCCTCCTGGTGCAGCTCAGACGGATTTGTGCTCGACGCCAAGAGTTCACAGGAGTCTTTCCGTTCGACATCGGTTTCCATTTACAAGACATAATTCACTCAGCGATGGCGGCAGCATTACACCACATATGAGTAACATACATGACTGATTCATGCTCTGCTTTAACCCTCTGAAGCCGAAACCCAGCAGCAAGTCGGAAAGACAGTTTTAAAGAAATCTCCAGAATTACAGCTTTTTGTCAGCAGAGACAGAAACAACCGTGTGATTTTTAACTTTTATGACGAGCCTTGAACTAACCGTGTGTGACTTTCAGTTTCGTCTGGAAAATCAACCAAACTGAAGCCAAACCTCTCGATGTCTGAAGTAAAAACATTTGACAAAAATAGAACCATTGGTTTTAACCAGATTGTGTAAAAATAAATAAAAAAAATCAAAGCGTCTCATCACAACTGTGAAGACATCAGTGACTCAGCTGTGACCAACAGTCATGTGACAACAAAAATCAGCTTTCAGCTGAACTGAAGGCTGTTTTTACACAAAGCAAGTATGGAAACAAATAAAAATGTTAAATATCTATAATATGTAGTGTCACTGGGATTGTCTTTCAGTGTTGGTAACATCTGTGGACACTTGGAACAGTGTTTTCCAGTGGCTTTTACAATTTTATCAAGATAAATAATAAAACAAATTAAACTTTTTTGTGATTTCTGTCAGTTTAACTGTGTCTTACTGCACAGAAGACATACAGCAACTACTGACTGTTTTATTATAGAAAGGATCCAACCTGGACACTTTACTTTGATGTTGGTGTTTTACGGCGTAAAAACATGAGACGGGATACTCAGGAAGCCCGAGCAAATGCGACTCGGGTGTAGGAATGTTGTCCTACTCGAAATCAGTCGCATTGCGCCTTGGGCTTCCGAGATACAGCCCGACTTACATTAACACATGATAAAATATTGATTTTAGGTTTATTACTTAGATTGGTCCATTTAGTTGTTTTCTACATGTAGGTAAAATATTATATATTGCTGTCAAATACCGTCAGCGTGCATGAGTGGTAACACCAGAAAGAAGCCGCAGAAATCACTTGTGCACAGGTGTCATGAGCAATGTGTCATTGCCAGCCAATCCTGTCCCTTGATTTGCATCATGCGGTAGCAACATGCCGCTTCTGTTTACACTTAATAAAACCAAGACACAATGTGACTGATTTCGTGCCGATGGGTCACATTTGTGTGCTGGTCTGAAGTCACTAAGCAACAGAGAAGGCTTTGTCATGGTGCCCCTTAACTTAATGAACCCCCACAATGCTCTCTGCTTGTGAACACAGAAGTGCCGCCTCCTCTGTTTGCTACAGTAATGACCAGTAACAGGCTCCTCCTGGTGGAGCAACCAGGTACTACAGCTGATCTGCAACACATGAAGTGTGTATTATCGAGGAAAATCAGATCAGATATTGGCAGATACTAAGTAATAAATTACTAGGACTAGATTGGGAACAGTTATAACTTGATCAGGACTTTCTACTATAAACAATAATTCAAACCAAAGCTGTAGTCTGTTCATCAACTAGCAACCTAACTACAGTGTTCTGTATTAATAAACCAACATCAGCACTGACAGTAAATACAAGAAGGTTTCTGTTGCTCACATTAAATCTGCTGTGAACAAGGTGATATGGATTAAAAAGCACTGACTGGAGGTACAGTGTGCACAACGACCGGAGCGTTTAGTCAGAAATAAGATAAATGTGCCCAGATGCTAAAAATAGATTATAATCTATTTGATGCGTCTCTGTGTTTTACTACAGGTTAACAATCGCTACCATTGACAAATCTAATGAACTTCACTATGTTCCCCTCACTGCCCGACTGACTAAAGCCGTCTTACGTTTATTGCCTCATAAATAGAAACACGTCAGAATCCGCAGTCACATGTTCTGGTCACGACTGACATACAAGAGTAAAGCTGTTGGTATTCATGTTCAGCATGTTTTCAAGTAAAATACAGTCATCTAAAGGTCTGCAAGGCTAAAGTTTACACAACTGCATGTGTTCTTCTTCTTCTTCTTCTTCGTGTCCACTTTTTAAACCCAAACCAACACCAGCTTTTGTGGGCTGAATACCAACGTTAATATTTGGTGTTTTGAAAAATCCAATAATAATAATAGAGTACAAACAAGGCTCTCTGTGCATCGTCCAGCAAACTGCAGCCTAAACAGGCGCTTCTCTGCTGGAGGACAGTAAATTTCCAGATTCATATGCGATGAATGAAGCAGTGTGCTCCTGCTCTCCAATAATACAAATAATGTGTCAGAATTCATTCATCAGCACAAACTTACACAGACGCACTAACAAAAAGCATTTTAATTATGTTCTTTAACCTTCTGAACCTCAACCAGTTTCTGTCTCCTTGACCTCACTGTCGGCTCCTGTTTCACGGTGAATTACTGTGGAAACGGCACAACCATGACAGGAAGAACACTCAGTGTCTCAGTGGTATAAAGACTCCTGTATCTGGAAGATCCCATCACTGGTGGATCAGGACTTCTGGATAGAACTACATCATGAAGACTGAAGAACACTCAAAGAACTCTGGGAAAAGGTTATTGGGACGCATGAGCCAAGGAATGGATACGAGAACATTTCCAAGTCACTGAATATCTCCTGGAGTCCAGTTAAATCCATTGTTAAGAAATGGAAAGAATATAGCACATCTGTAAATCTGTGAAGGGCAGATTGTCCTAAAAAAAACTGAGTGACTGACCAAGAAAGACTCTTGTGAGGGAGGCCACCAAGACTCCTATGACTCCTCTGAAGGAGGTACTAGAAGGAGACTAGTGAGGGAGGCCACCAAGACTCCTATGACTCCTCTGAAGGAGTTTCCAGCTTCAGCAGCTGAGATGTGAGAGACTGTTCATACAACAGCTGTTGTCTGTTCTTCACCATCAAAGCTTTATGGGAGACAAAGAGAAAGACTCTGTTGGAAAAATCTCATATTAAATCTGGACTAGAGTTCAGCAGAAGACATGTGGAGACTCTGAAGTACATTCCACTAAAGGCTATGTTTGGCAGACACCAAACACTGTACAGCATGACAAACACACCATCCCCATTGTGAAGCACGGTGGTGGCAGCATCATGATGTGAAGCATGGTGGTGGCAGCATCATGTAGTGATGTTTCTCAGCAGCAGCCTGGAAGGCTTGTAAACGTAGAGAGTGAAATGAATGCAGCAAAGTGTAGAGAAATCCTGGAGGACGACATGATGCAGTCTGCAGGAGAACTGAGACTTGGAAGGTTTGTTTTCCATCAAGACAATGATCCAAATCAAACAGCCAAAGCTCCACAGAAATGGTTTAAAGACAACGCGGTGAATGTTCTGGAGGCCCAGACCTCGATTCAACTGAGAATTTGGGGGTGGATTTGAAAAGGCTGTTTACGTTCTATGTAACCTGACTGAGTTTAAGAAGAATGAGGCAAAATCACAGCATCCAGATGTTCAGGCTGATTGAGACCAACAGGATCAATGCTGGACCTGCAGCCAAAGGTCCATCTAGTAAATAGGAGGTGAACACTTATGCAATCACTTATTCTAAGTTTTATATTTTGAATTAATTGGCATTACGTTGTAGAAACCTGTTTCCACTTTGACACGAACGAGGAAAACGAACAACTTAAACACTGCAGCTGCCAGCGATTTACTGTAGTTTCCCTGGAAAGATTATAAGCTCTTCTATAAAATTACAATAACCCTAAAAATGCAGCGTTTATTGAATCTCCTCAGCCGCTGCCCGACTATTTCAGCTGCAGGAGATCAAACCAGAGCAGCGACTCAAACATGTGGAACCACAGTCCCGGTGTTTCCATCTGCACAACACCTTCAGCTGGTCTAGAATCAGTTGCATGTTGACACTGAATGCAAATATTCAGCCTGTGAGGTGAAGGACTCGCACATCCAGACCAGAAGTTAGATTACGTCCAGCACCAGGAGGAGGAAATTCATTTACTTCCATGTTATCAAATTATCGCCTCTGGCCTCGGGGAGCAGCCGTGATGGGTTTTACAGGAAGCTAAAACGCAGATACCTTCACGTCACGTGTCTCCTACACCCACCAAATACATCCTCACCGAAAGCTGCAATTATCAGAGCTGGAAAAGTCAACTCAATCATAATATTTTCCTCTGAAAGCCTGAGGTTTGGGATCATTTACTTCAGTAGCAGACTTCTAAAGGACGACTGGAACAGAAAACGTGAAGAGCGTAAAAACCTCAGCTTCTCCTCTGCTTGGACAAACATTAGATAATCGTGTACATGCAGACAAAAAATAAATCTAAAAGTAGAAAAGCAATAAAAGCAGGAATCAGAAGACGGGCATCTCGTCGGCTGGAAAACTCTCCTCGGAGATGAAAGAGAGTTCCTCCCGTCTGCCAACGTGAGCAGCTGCTTCGTTCATCAGCCTCAAATATCAAACATGTGAAGGAGCAATCTAATCCTCATTAGTCACATGACCTCATCGAAACAGGGACATAAATCACAGTCAGACTTATCAGGTGAAAAAGGTCCATTGAGGACGGCAATATGAAAGCATAAAGTCGACTAAATCTGAAAAGAGTTCCCATCTGACGTCCTCTCAGTCAGCTGGCTCTTTATCTACAGCAACGTCAGGATATTTAGTGAAGTTTCACCTTCATACTGTGAATATTTCCAGAGTTAAAATTTTGCCATTTTGGACAAGTGTCAAGACATTACACCAATCAAGTCATATTGGACAAATCTCAAGAATATTTGGAGTTTGAGTTTTGAGATTTGGAGGCATTTTGGACAACTTTCAAGACATTTTGCATCATTTTGGACAAATCTCATGAATTTTTGGACAGTTTTTGAGTAATTTAGGAGAGACCGAGCCATTTTGAACGGATTCTGAGTCATTTTAGACATGGCTCAAGACACTTTGGACCAAATCTGAGCCATTTCGGACACGTTTTAAGACATAGTACATTTTTAAGCCAATTTGTGCAAATTTACAGTTGATTTTGACAGGTTTTGAGATGCTTTTATGATTGTTTTGGACAAGTTTATCAGAATTTTATCTTGAATTTATGTCAGATTTACCTGTTTACCTGTGCTGTTTCTATGAGTGGAGCGTTTTAAATATCAATATCAGTCGTTTATGACAAATTTTCAAGACATTGTGCCAATCAAGTCATATTGGACAAATCTCAAGAACATTTGGAGAATTATTGAGTTATTTTAGACAGATTCTAACACATTTTAGACAATGTGAAAGTTGCTTTGGACAAGTTTTTAAACATTTCAGATGAGTCTGCAGTTGTTTCTGGCAAAGAGTTACATGAAACCAGGAAACGTCATCTATGTGGAATGTTTTTCTGTCATTCTGGAAAGTTTTGAGTCATTTTGGACAACTTATAAGACATCTTGCCAATTTTAGAGTCATTTTGGAAAGACTGATTCATTTTGAACCATTTTAAAGTTGCTTCGGAAAGGTTTTGAGACATTTAAGACAAGTGATTCAGGATATGTTTCAAGACACTTTCAATTTTAAAGTCATCTTGGACAAATCTCAAGAAATTCAAACAATTACTGAGTCGTTTTGGACACCTTCAAGACATTTCGAACGAGTTATTTTGGACAATTTTTGAGACATTTCAGCCAAGTCTGCAGTTGTTTTTGGCAAAGATTTTTATTAAACCAGGAGATTATATCTACGTGGAATGTTTTTCAGTCATTCTGGAAAGATTTTGAGTCAATTTTGGACAAATCTCATGACTTTTTGGACTGTTTTTGAGTAATTTGGGAAAGACCGAGCCATTTTGAACAGATTCTGAGTCATTTTGGACATAGCTTAAGATAGTTTGGACAATTTTAAAGTTGTTCATTTTAGACATGGCTCGTAACATTTTGGACAAGTTTTGAATAGTTTGTCAATTTTAAAGTCATCTTGGACAAATCTCAAAAAACACTGGACAATTACTGAGTCGTTTTAGACTGATCTGGAGTCATTTTGGACATGGTTCAAGACATTTCGGACAATTTTAAAGTTGTTGTGTTTGAGACACTTTAGACAGGTCTGCAGTTGTTTTTGTTTTTTTTCTAGATTTACATGAAACCGGGAGATTTTATCTACATGTGCTGTTTTTGACTCATTTTAGACACGATCCAAGACAGTTTTGAAGTTGTCTTGGATGGGTTTTGAATCGCTTAAGACGAGCCTACAGTTGGTTTTGACAAATTTCGAGACTCAAATCCTGCAGCCCAACAATCGACTTCTTTTTGGAAGCAAATCTCACGTCTTCCTTTCCTGTTTCTGCTCATATTTCTTTGAACATCTGAAGCCTTCATGTCAACAAACTCTTTTGAATAACGTTAAATAAACTCAGAGTTCATCCAAGAAGCCTTAAATCAGAGTGAGTGATGTTCTATCTGACAGACTTCTCTTCATGGGAACGGGAAGCGTGAGAGTTTTCAGAAGCAGCTGAATCCTGATGTGTTCATCTGACTTCACATGTGGCTGTTCGGTGCAGCTCTGCTGAACACTGCTCTGTTGTGCAGCAGGTAACACGCTGAGCTGCAGGGTCACGGCTGTACTGAGATGTTTCCTGGCATCCAGACGTTCCTGTGGCACCGAAGCAACAACGGCGCTGAGGCAACCGCTTGGCAGCGTCGCCCCGCGAGTTGCCCCGGTGACTCGGAGCTTTAAAAGGCCCAGATGGAGGAAACTCTGCTCAACACAAGAACACAACAAGCTCCAGACGGTGCCGAGCCGACGTCTGATGGGCTGGAAACTATGAGATCCTTCGAGAGCGGAGACATCCTGACCGCCTCCCATCAGGCGCAGACCATCTCCCATCAGGAAATAATCTCTAGCATTTAATTTGCAGTTTCAACGCTGCGATTCCAACAGTTACGCCATAGATTTTTTTCACCACCACAAACCAACATCCCTCTTTGGACATTTAAAGCTACTGAATTAAATCTTTCTGTGGTGGACCAGACAGCCGCTACACTGCAAAAAATAATGTACAGAAACACCAGGATGGCCAAAAGAAGTACATATGCAAATGTACAACATGTTTATATTTATTTTCTTCACTACACATCTGTAATTTACCAGAACAGCGTTTCAGTGTTTTCCAGTATTTAATATAACACTGATGCATTCCAGTCCCGCCACCGTTCCTGTGAATCCACTGACAAGTATCCTCTCAGTTTACAAGAAGTCACATGTACTCAGGTGTGATCGACCACAAGCCTTTCTCAGGTACCTCCACTGCTCGCTGCTGTTGTAAATACTCACATTTTTAAATCCATTTTATATCTATTGTCAATTGTCACGTATTTTTTTATATACACCTACAGGCTCTACAAACGTCTTGGTGTCTTGTTTTTATTTTGCACAGTTTGTTCATTTATAGTTGTTCTTTGCACTGAATGTGACTGCACCTAATTTCGTTGTACTTCTTTTGGTATACTGACATTAAAAGG
This sequence comes from Stegastes partitus, assembly GCF_000690725.1. Lineage (NCBI taxonomy): Eukaryota > Metazoa > Chordata > Actinopteri > Pomacentridae > Stegastes > Stegastes partitus. The sequence continues at coordinate 89,943 of NW_007578459.1, forward strand.
ATTCAGATTCTGATATACATTATTTATCTTTCAAATAACAGCAAATATCCCTAAAATACATAGATTTTTTGCTGATTTAAATACAGTTTAACTGTGTAATATTTATGGTTGAACACTGTACATAATATATTCAGCATGTAATTAATACCTTTTTTTGATTTTACTAGTTATCTGTAATTTAACAAAACAGGAAAAATCTGTAAAATAAAATAATTTAAAAAATTCTTATACTTTTTAAAAAATCTTCAATCCTTTAAATACTGACAAATAAGTGTAAACTTGTCTTTTTTTGTGATTTAAAAACAGTAAAAAGCTTGTCTGGTTTTACGGTTTAATGTTACGAAAGAATTAAATAGAATTTGTAAAAATCAACTTTCTTTTCCATGCGGGCAGTTTTTACCTTTTTTGTTTTGTTTTGTTGTTTCTGTTTAAAAAAAAAAAGGAAAAAAAAAAAAAGGAAAAATCTGTAAATTAAAATGAAATTGTTAAAACAAACAAACAGAAAATCAAAGAAACTGTTGATTTTTTCTTACAGTGTAAATTTGAGGTTTTCAGATCCTCCAGAACAGAAAATGCCAACACGACCGGTGCGCTGCTCAAAAGTCCAGCGCCGTGCAGTTTGCTTGTTTGTTTGTGGACTCTGGACCACCGGCCGAGCTGCTGTCACACAAACAGGACGCAGACGGACCGTTGTGGTCCTGAACCATCCGAACAAACAAACCCTGAGAGTGAAAACTGAGGCAGCTTTACGTCCAATCACATCCCTGCACTGTTTCAGCTCACCGCTACGGAGCCGTGGTGATGAGGAACTGGAAACCGAGCCTGAGGTTTGTGCAGGAGGACCAGAAATGTGGACTGGGCTCCATATCAGATCATCACAGCGGAGGGTTTGAAACGTGCAGCGCTGCTCTGCTCAGCGTTCGATTCATCAGCAGTGAAGCAACTTTCTGCTGTTTGACCTTCAGCTAAACAAATGACATCAAGTGTCTCGCTGTTGACGAGTGCACTGTAAAAAATGAAGGGTTTCAACTGTGACGTTGTCAGCAATGTAGCTACTGTAATGTAGTACGATATCTAGTAAAGTAGAGCTGATGACGTGAAGCAGAAAATCAGTAGTTTTTACTGTCATTTTATCAGTTATCTGTAACTTAAAAGAGAGAAAAATCTGTAAAATAGGAATAAATGGTGGGAAGAAATATGGTTAAAGACTTCTTTTACAGTACAGGTTTGGAAGGCTTGTTAGCTTATAAAACAAATGTAAAAAATCCCCAAAATGACGACAGAAACCTTAAAAACACAAGAAATCATTGGATTGTTAAATTTCCAACAGTCCTCGTTTCAGCTTAAAATAGTGATTAAAAAAAAAAAATTCTGCAAGACCCATTTAAAACATTTGCTAAACCTAAACCATTTGCTTCAGCTCGATTCAGTAAAAAACTAAATACTCTGCGCCCCTCGGTGTAGACATGAACTAATCAGTGACTCTGCTGTGATCAACAGTCACACGGCAAACATTCAGGGACCTTTCAGCTGAACTGCAGGAAGTGTTTAAGCAGAGCAGAGAGGAGACGAGAAACTAATGAAACATGCAAATAGTCTAATATCTGTAGCATGTAGAGCCTCGATTTGGAAAAATGTTGGACATGTTGAGGTTTTTTCAAAATACAGTCGTGACTCGATAATCCGACACTAAATGTAAAACCTTCTCCCATGTCAGACAGCAAGGCTGTCGGATTGTCAAGACGGAGGTCCAGATACAAGGAGGGCTTGATGCTGGAAAGCTCATGAGTTTTTAATATTTATTGTTTATAGTTGTTATAATAACTAGTGTATTGTTAGAACACTACGCATCGCTGGATTTCACTCCTAACTGACCGGTGTGATTGCGCACGGGCCGTCGGTTGACATCAAAGGTAAGTGGTCCTAAATCTGAAACGTATCTGATCTTCTGCGACTCCTGTCTGAACGGCCAGGTCACATTTATAGCTCCATGTCATTGCTACACAACAAACTAGAGCTGGTCCCAATAGCACTTTCTGGTCTCTGGATATTCAGGCCCAATTAATGATGAATATCCAAATATTCGGCCCGGACACTTCCACCCCAGGGGAGCACTCTGATGGGGTGGAAGTGTACGGAACACACAGGCAGTACTTGTACCAAGTAATACGTTTTTCTAAAAATATACGCTCCACCGTTACCATCCATGTTTACTTCCATAAACACAGAGCACGCTCGCTGCGTGTGACGTCGTCGTGTCCTCTTCTGCGCATGCGGGACACTTTTGGGTCGTATGAAGTTCACACAGCAGATCACATACAAGTTGCATTTAACTGGAAATGTGGATTTCATTAAAAAATCCGTATTGAGCATCAAGTCCTGCAGTGTGAACGTAGCCAATCTGTGGGATTGTTCAGTCAGATAATACGCCGTTATCCTGATTGGTGACATAAAATGCCATGTCGGAGTCAGAATCCAAGGCTGTTGGTATGTTAAGGCTATTTTTAATGGGTTCCTTTCGTTTTTCCTAAAAATCTGTCGGATAGCAGGTTTAGGATTGTTAAGGGTCAGATTATCGAGTCATGACTGTATATAAAATAAGCAAGCAAGTTTTATTGTCTTTTTTCTGATTCCTGTCATTCAGCACAAAAGACATTTCTCAGTTCTACTTTCTTCCAGTCGTGGTTGTTCTGCTTCCATCGAGGAATACAGACTTTATAATATAGACTTTGCAGTGAAAAATGAGCCACAGTGAGTAAAACTGAGACAGGAGCCAAAAAAACCTCAAACAAATTGAATACAAAGTCTTTATCTTAAATGCTGCTGTTTGACTCTTTATCTTCAACCTGAAAAACTTCATTCAGATTAAATCTTCTTCACCAGATGACACAAAAACGACCTTCATGATCTAAATAAACAAACCAACCTGGTACCATGAAAACTGCCTTAAAAAACAAAACCCGACAACAACAAAGGGCCCATTCACAGTCGGAGCCTTCAGAGGACTTCAGGAGTTGAACCTGCAGGCCGTCGTCTGCTGACACATGTTAATGAGGAACATTATCTGGTCTGCCTCACGTCTGCAGCGGTTCATAGGTAATAAATCTTAGTGTTCATCGGGGAGGCATGCATGAACAGGACGACGGCATCAGGAACAAGACTCTCCTCGGGCCTGCAGGGAGCAGCCGGCGTTCTTTCAGCACACAAACGGAATTTCATCACGAGACTCGTCTGATATTAACTCCTTAGTTTATCTCTGCTGGTGAGGAAAACAAACGCTGAATGTGATTAAAGCGTCTGAACGTGCTTCAGAGACGAACATGAAAGAGCTCCGCGAACAGACCACGGCTTCACCAGAACTCTGACGGCTCGGAAAATATGATTCCCCCAGAGAGAAGATGCTCCGAAACCCAGAACGCAGAGCATTTTGGGTCGGCCCGGCTGCCAAACCAGGGCATACTTGGAGGGTCTGGCTCTGCCATAAGCTGCTTCGTTCCAGCTCAGCTCAGCAGAAAATACCAGCGCTGAATGGAAAAAGGAATTGTATAACAGCCGAACCCCCAGAGGGAGCGAGCCCCTGTTAGCTTTTCCATTCTTGGGAGGTATTTCTCATTTCTGCTGCCTCGAATGTGAAGCTGGAGGGCTTCCTGTCGAGCCCCGTTAGGACACACATCAAGCAGAGTTCAGCGCAAACTACAGCTTAATGTGACTCTGCTCAGCATCAACTGTCTGTCTCTGCCTCCCGAAGCCACAGGAAAGGCTTTTATTGTGACGGTCTGCATCACCTTCAGCGGGCCGGGCGGCTCCGCCAAACGCTAATCTGTCCTAACAAGTCGCTCTGAGTTCTGGACGGCTGCCTGTGGGCTCAGATAAAGCCAGTTGTTCCCGGTGAGGATTAGGAAAAGACAGAAAAGGAGAAGACACAAGTGTTTGTTATGCAGCTGCAGCTTACTGCTGCTTCCAGGCATGACAGGAAAATTACAGAAAATAATCAGCAGCAGC
>NW_007578459.1:95436-110674 GCF_000690725.1 Stegastes partitus
TCTAACTGTGCTGCAGGTCAACATGGCAGCTCTTTGTTTGGGGAAGTCATTGACAGTGAAGCAGCCGGATGTAGGAATTCCTCAAACAAAACAACAGATGGCATCATCCTGAGGAGTCGCCTGCTTCCACCCAGCAGCTGCACTATCCTCGTTTAACCCGGCGGGCCTCGGCTCGGGATCCATTCAGGTTTCTGCACAACGGCTCTGGGTTTGGAGGGCGGGGAGGCAACGGACCTGCCGCTGTGTTCTATATAAAGGCGGGAGGCTGATGCTAAACATCCTGGCATCACTTCAAAGCTGCTGATGAAAAGCACATGACTAAAGTCCTAACAAAGCCTTTTCACATCGAGTCCCTGAGACGTACAGATGGTCTGAGAGAGTGGAGAGTGGCTCCTTGCTGTAACTGAACCTCTCACCCTCTCAGCAGAGGCTTTCCGTCGGTGGGGGTGTTTTTTTTTTTGTTTTTTTCTCAGCAGAGGAGGGTGATGCTGTTCGTCGCTCTCTGGGAATGTATTGACTGAGGATCCAACTCTCAGGCTTCCAGCTGGACGCTGCTCTGCTCACGGCGTGGGGTTTAAACCAGGACGCTAACACACCTGACGGCTGAGGTAGGACACACCTGCGTTTACCAACAACTAGACTCACCTCCGTGGCTTTGACGGGCAGCTTTTAGCCCCAGATGAGCTGCTTTGGACAGCTGAAGGTGAAAGTCTGAAAGGTGGAGCTGCATGATGAAGGCTGCAGGTTGGAGCCTGGAAATCTCACCAGCAGATCTTTAATTAACTTTTGAGTGAGTTTGATTTGCAGCACATTTGGATCAATTTACAGCCTGAATGTGAAGCTCAGGTTTTAAAGACTAAAGGGGAGATGAAGCCTGATGGTTGGTTCTACTTGCCTCCAGTCTTTGTTTGCTGATCTGGTCTGACAAAAAGTGCAGTAATTACAAACACGAGCAATCAAGAAATCGACCGAATCACCTCAAATTATTTCAATTTAAGGCGGAAACTAACAATTGTTTTCTCTCTCGACTGCTTTCTGGATTGATTAATGAGTTATTTGGTCTCTAAAATGTCAGAAAATTGTGAAAAATGGTGATCAGGTGTCTTGTTTTGTCCAAAGATGTTCAGTTTACTGTCACAGAGGAAGAAAGAAACCAGAAATAATCACATTTAAGAAGCTGCAATCACAGAATTTAGGCTTTTTTTTGCATTAAGATATCACTCAAACCAGTTATTCAGGCTGTTTTTGAGTCGTTTTAAGCAGGTTTCTCTTTTTCTGTACACATTTAAAGTAGTTTTAGAAACTTTTGAGGAACTCTTTACGGGTTCTATGTCATTTTGGACAAGTGGTGTAAAGTAACGATAAGTCCAAGATGACAAACGTCTTGTTTTGTCTGAAGATGTTCAGTTTACGGTCAAAGAGGAGGAAAAAAAAAACCTTTGCGGAGACGCAATTACTGTATTTAGAGTATTTTTCTTGAAATATTGCTCCAACAGATTAGAACTGAGTTTCTGGCTGGTGGTGGAACAACCAAAAAAATCCGCTCTAATTGGCTTTAAGACACTGTGATGGACATTTTCAGCTTCCTGTGACATTCCAGAGAAAAAATTACAAAATTAATCAACAGATGAATCACTAATTAAAAAATTATTAGTTTTTTCCCCCAAGACCGCCATGAATGTGGATTTAATGGTAGTTTTTCTTGAAATCATCAATCACACGACAAAGGAACCAGAGCGAAAGTCCAGCTGGAGGTGGACTGGACTGTAACGAAGGATCACATTCAATTTTTTGGATTATTTCTAAAAAAAAAAACATGTTCTTAGAGAGAAGTGTTCACTCTGTTGAACTACACACTGAACATCGATCTGATGTAAAATGTGCTGGAGGCGACCAAATCGGAGCTAAAAATCAGGATTAACACACAACATTCTCTGTCTGGCTTTAAATTGGAACTTCTTCAAACGGAGATCAGTTTGATGAACTTATTTTCTAGATTAATTGATTAGTTGTTGATTTTAAAGGTGCTACAAAATGGTGAAAAATGTCCATCAGCGTTTATTCAAGATGGCAAATTTCTTAAAAAGTTACTCAAACTGATTAATTGATTATCAAAATAGTTGGCGATTAATTGAACAAACACAACTAATTAATGACTCGTGGCATCTTTACAGATTAATCATTTTGTAGATTGATGGACAACAAGTCTGCAAAATTGTGATAATAAGTTAGACGAGTCGAGTCATTTTGACGATGCAATAGTTAGTTTTTCTTTTGGTTTTAAAGAAAAATGACCAAACGTTAGCTTGTTCAAGTGTGAGGATTCAGTTCATCTCTTTGCTGTTCATCGTATTAAATGAATATTTCTGGAGTTCGTGGAGATGTTTATTTACTGTATTGTGGATATTTTCACCATTTTTTCTACTTAATTATCTGAAAACATAATCAGCAAATTCATCCCTAGTGAAAATAATCCTTAGCTACGCTGTCGAGACATGTTTTCAGATCATTTATCCAACACTATCTTCTCAAGTGTGAATGTTTTTAAATCAAAGTAAATTTAATATCACTGGATTTTACTGTTCAGTTCATAGATGAAGAAAGAAACCAGAAAATATTCACATCTAAGAAGCTGCAATCATACAAGTTTGACTTCTTTTTGTTGTTAAAAATTACTCAGATTGATTATCGACCATCAGAACAGTTGATTGGTTTGATAGTTGACAACTAATTAAATAGCTGATTAATCATTGTGGCTCTGTTTTAAATGAAAAGCAGATGGATTTAAAACTTCTATAGAAATCGATAAGCTGGTCGACGGAAAGTCATCCTTCCAAAAGTTGGATGAATGATGATGTGTTCGTTGTCTAACGTCTGCTCTGAAACAACAAGATGCCAAATGTGTTCTGGTTCCAGCTCCTCCAGCAACGAGGTCTTTATTCTCTTTATATCACCGTAAACTGAATCTGTTGGTTTTGGCCTGATGGTGAAACACAGCGAGACGACTGAAGAGGTCATTATGAGCTCAGACTAACTGGGATGGAAACTTTCCACCATCTTAATGACTAAACAAATGGTCGTAAAAACAACAGAGATTATCTGATACTGTAAATAATTAGCTGTGAGATTACAGACGAGTCCTGAAGCAGGCAGCAGACAGCGCAGACGAACAGAGGCTGGTGACGTGACGCCAGTTTGGATGTTTTATGAAGTGCAGACCTCTTCACAAGTATAATAATCTGCAACAGTCTGACTGGACTGAAGTGAAACTCGTTGCTTTTTAAGTGAAAAAAAAACAAACACTCAACATGATGTCCAACTAGCTGCCAAGCTGCAAATCACGCATCAATAAAAGCGTGTTTTTGTGAGCTAATTGTGCACATGAGGGATACAAAGGCAGCAGAGGAGGGGTCTGCACTGGTGGTATTTGCTGTCGAAGCAGGATGCTCTGCGACCACCACATATTTGTGGGCGGACTTCATGTTCGACTGAGGGGCTCAGAGTTCCATCAAGATTAGCAGAAGCACGCAACCAGACGGTCGTAGCGTCTCTCTCTCCGCTGGCCTCAGAAATGTAACAGAGGAACACATATAAATCATTTCGTGAATCACCACAGATGGTGAATAGGTGAGCGCTGCAGAAACATTTATGTTGGCTGCAGGAACTCATTTCCAACGGAGGTTTTCAGCGCTTCATGGAAACTCTGCTCGAAAAAAAGAGCAGCACTTTCTGAAAATGATCCATCCAGGAACTCTGCATGCCCTTTGTCCATGTACTGTTTTAGCAATACGTTCTGAAATCAGTCTGTAAAAGTGAAACTCGAGCGTTGGGAGGGTCCTGAGGTGAACTCAGCACTTCTGAGTAAAGTGGTTAATAGTTTTATGTAACTCCCACAATCTGAAGTGGCGGTTGCTATAAAGTCGACTGCAGCACTCCAAGAAAACCAGCAACAGGAGTAAATACCACACTGGCACCATGATTAGTAACCTCATCTCACCACGGTGTGTAACCAGTGGGACCACGTGGGACCAGTGGTGGTTGAAGTCTCTCTTCATGACTTCAAACTTACTTATAAAGAAGCATAAAGCAAGAAGATTTATGCAAACCTACAATATCCAGCAGAAATGAGAACATTCCTGTGCAACAACACTTAAAAGTCACATCTCATCCTTCAATAACTGCGTTGTTTCTAAATTGAACAGCAGAGTATTTTCTCTAATGAATAATTAAAACCAAAATAAAAGCTATATTGTAAATTTAGACCCCAAAGAAGAAACTCAACCCAACCAAAGCAAATCTAGCTGTGATCACTGACACACAAGTTAGCAAAACTGTGACGATGGAAACTAAACTTAGTACACCTGATGTTTAATCAGACTAACTGCATGAACATGGTTCTAAAATGAGAACTTTCTCAGGTTTGGACCTATGAGCTGTGTCTATGTCTGCATCATGGCTCCACACTGAAAATACTTGACAGAGGAACTGAAAAATCTGACTGAAAGACGTCACAAAGATGGGAAACAATTCAGGAAGATCAACTAAACATCAGTGAAGCCCAGTGTGAGCAGCAACCAGGAGGTCTAGAAGGAGCCATAGTAGCACTGATCAGGGCTGCAGTGGTCCTCCTCCTACAATGACTCCACAGACAGTGAACTACTTTCCCTATGTAGCTGTAAAAACCAACGGCAGCTGTAAAATTGTAAAATTACAGAATGACTTTAGCTGTATGGTTAAAATGGATTAGCAGTTTCCAAGAACTGTACACATGGAACTTAAATGCAAACTTAAGGATTTTCTGGTGCAACTCCATCCCGTTTTCCAAACTTTTCACTTCATGACGGGTGTCTACTCTGAAACCCACAGAGTAAACACTTATTTTCTGACAGCTACATTTTTAAAAGTAACAGTATCAATTAAATAAAGAGTCAACAACTGTTTTTTTCCCTGTGTGTAGCAGAACTGAGCTTTGTCTTCTTTGTAGTGGTGCTAATTCTGATGTTTATCTTGTGACACCGTGATGAGTCAGTCCAGCCCCAACATTAAAACATACATTAAAACAGCATTAAAACAAAGCAGATGTTCATGTGAAGCTGCGTTTAATTGGCACTGTGAGATTGTACTTGTACACAATGAACGATAATTACACAATAAAACTGGTTCCTAGAAACTGAGCCAGACCTGAGTGCCAAGTCTGGCTAGATCCAAATTACAGTTTATGCAGCATACCATTACCACTGCAGTGTGAATACCATGACAGTTAGTCATACATGAGGGACAAAGAGCTGAAATAAATCACTCAGTTCCGAACTTGTGTTCTGTTGATGTTGGAATAAAACTTCAGGAAAAAAACAGTGCTTGATGAGAATATTTTCTCATCATCATAACTACAATTGTAATGGTAAGCGTATTCGTCCAGAAACGTTTGGTTTAGGACATTGTGTTCGGTGTATGATGTTGGGTTTGACGTTGGGTTTGGTATACGATGTTGGGTTTGATGTCGGGTTTGGCACACCGTGTTGGGTTTGACGTTGGGTTTGGCACGCTGTGTTGGGTTTGGCGTACGATGTTGAGTTTGACGTTGGGTTTGGCACACGGTGTTGGGTTTGACATTGGGTTCGGTCCACAACATTGAGTATGGTATGCAACGTGACATACGGTGTGAGACAATGGGCTTCTCGCCTCAAGTCTTTGTATGGGACAATGTTGGCTTCAACATCGGGTTTAGTACGCAATGTTGGGTTTGAAGTCGGGTTCAGTGTATGATGTTGGATTTGACGTTGAGTTCTGTACGCGATGTTTGGTTTGACATTGGATTTGTGTACGATATTGGGCTTGACGTTGGGTTCGACACGCGGTGTTGGGTTTGACGGGTTCGGTCCACAACATTCAGTTTGGTATGCGACGTGACATACGGTATGGGTTCCACATGTGATGTTGGCTTCAACATTGGGTTCAGTATGCAATGTTGGGTTTGAAGTTGGGTTTGGTGTACGATGTTGGGCTTGATGTTGGGTTTGGTCCACAACAATTAGTTTGGTATGTGATATGACATACGGAATGCGACATTGGGTTCCACATTGGGTTCAGTACGCAGTGTTTGGTTTGAAGTTGGGTTCGGCATCAATGTTGAGTTTGACGTGTGACATTGTGATTGGTATGCACCATTGCGTTCGGCATGCAACACTGAGTTCAGTATGCAATGTTGGGTTCAGCATGCATGGCTGGACTCTGTATGCGATGCTGGGTGGGTGAGAGACTTCTATTCAGTGCGCCCTGAGATCTGGACAAGTCTGCTTTTGGCTAGCGTGAGTTCTACCATAATACAGCCAAATGCCCAATAAAGCTGTTCTTGTTTGCATATTTTTCTGTTTCTGTTGTCAGACAGCAGAACAAGTATGAATTAGTGACTGCAACTCATTCAGACGACATGTTAACCAACAGTCACTTCAAGTTGTTGATCTGCAGTTGAAATATTGATTTTATAACATCAGCTGACAAACTCACCAAACACATGAATTAAAGACGTTGGCTGAGCTGAGAATTCAGCTGTATTTACAGAGAAGTTAAAGCTGCAGCCAAAGTCAGAATCGTCACGCAATGAGAAGAAAAGGAGTTGATTTAGCTGCTATGTGCTGTAAAACATCCACCGTGTCCATGTTGACCTTTGCTTAATTTACAGATTTCCACTTTGTTAAGGGCTTCCACTGGAACTTCTGACGTCTACATTTTGTTATGTTTCTGCATTATATAATGGTATACAGTTGGTCATAATAAAACAAACTGAAATCAATTGATTAATTTGCTTTTTTGGAGGAAAATGAATCATTTAGATTAATCGCTAAAATATCTGACAGAAAAATCAATAGAAAAATGGTCATTAGTGGCAGCCTAGTCATTAACAAATCTAATAAAGATGATTCAAACAAGATGGTTGTGTTCTCAGCGTTACTTTCTGGAGTACTAAAGCTGAAGTTGCAATGCTGGCTTCAATTTTTAATTTTTATTTATTTTACACTTGAGAACAGATAAGTGTGTTTATTTTTTATTATCTACAGTTTGCCAGCATTTGAGCTCCTTAGCTGTCACAGTGGAAAGTATGGACCATGAGACTCAGAACAAATGCATTTCATTGGTTTCTTTGCTGTTCTGAAACATATCAAACCATGACTTTAAAACCAAGTTCTGGACCATTACAGGTAACTTCTCCGTCTTCATCCACAGCTCTGCCTGGCTGCTGTTCAACTAACCAGAGTTCTAACTAAACCATGAGGGTCTTCATCCTGCTTTGCCTGCTGGCGCTGGGCAACGCCAAACCCTACCAGCCAATCAACGTCATGGACTTCATGAAAAGCTATGACATCATGATGGCAGACGATGACGACGACGACGACGATGACGACGACGACGATGATTATGACGATGACGATGACTGTCCAGCTAACTGTCGCTGTTCACCCAGAGTGGTGCAGTGCTCCGACCAGGGTGAGAACAGCCTGAACACATCTGGATCGACATGATGTTATTGTAACAGAAACACATCTGGATCCGCATCATGTTGCTGTAACACGCAAACACATCTGGATCCAAATCATGTTACTGCAACAGAAACACATCTGGATCCATACCATGTTGCTGTAACAGAAACACATCTGGATTCACATGATGTTACTGTAACACGCAAACACATCTGGATCAAGATGATGTTACTCTTTACATTTAGTCTGCAACTTGTTGTTTTACAGATTTGTTACACCCAAAATACTGCTTTCTGTCTAAGTACTTAGAGCTTCAAAAGTTAATTCTACTGAAAATACAGTTTGTTTGTTTTTTTGTCAAAGTACTGACAGTTTTAAAGGCTTATTCTACCTAAAATACGACTTCCTGTTCATGTACTTTATCTACAAATTATGGTTTACAAAGTTTCTTTCACCAAAAATACTACATTGTCTAAGTACTTACAGTCCTAAAGGGTTATTCCACCCAAAATACGGCTTTCTGTCTTAGTTTTAAAAGTTTATTCATCCTAAAATACTACTTTCGTTCAAAGGACTTGTAGTTTTAAATGTTTATTCCACCCAAGACACCAGTTTCTGTTGAAGTATTTATGGTTTTAAATGTTTATTCCACCCAAGACACCAGTTTCTGTTGAAGTATTTATGGTTTTAAAATTTTATTCAAACCAAAATACTACTTTCTGTTCAAGTACTTAAAATTTTTAAGGTTTATTTCACTAAAACAGCATTTTCTCTCCATCAACTTATGTTATACATATATAGTATATACAGTATAGGTAGTTGTTAGTTTAATAGGCTGTGCCCTTCGTTATCCAGTCAGGTAGGTGGTGCTGTCACAAAAAACAAGAGCCCTTTGCTGCAGATATACGCTACTTAAGCCATGTTCAAAACTCTACAGCAAGTTCATCATAAAAGATCAACAGCATACGTAGGTCCTGTGTTATTCTGTTTTCCTTCTTGTCAATAAATCCCGTAATCCTTTGACGAAAACCAACCGCGTCTCAGTCTGACTCTGAATACCTTCAGACTTCCGTCCTCTGTTTGTAGCACTCATCCCTAATACCACCGGCTCCTACTGTCGCTGTAAATCTTTCATAACAGCTCATAAATAAGCAGTTGACATTTCCTAAAGAAGCTTGATAATTTCCTACAACAGCTCGGTACTATTTTTTAGCAGATGTTATTTAAACAACAGCACACTGTATTTATAGAGGTATTTTCAGTGGCAGATTTATCGCTATTTGGTGCATCATCCTGAATAATCCTGGCAGGGAGGCTCACCTCCATCCTGTTGATTTCTAGCAACAGGATTTCTAGTAGCAGGAAGGCGCATGTGAGACCGAGTCAAAATAAACTACCATCACTGCCAGAACACACAGCAGAGGAGTACGATGGACTGAAAACACAGTTAGTACAATCAGCTCAGTGTTGGTTTGGGTCTGCACTTTGTATTTCTTGGAAAGAAGAAAAATAGAGCATTACTTGATAAATGTCACTCAGCACACGGCGAGCTGGACCGAAACAAATCATGCAAATGATCTCATGTTCAAGTAGACAGCTAAACTGATAATATGAACGTGAGGAACGACCAGAATTTGGTGTTGTGCATCAAAGAGAATCTTCTACGTTATGGGGATAATGCAGCTTAGCGGGGTTTTCACACCAAGCAAAGGTTCTGCAGCCAAAGTTCTACAGAAATGAAACCTGAACTGAAACATGTTGAATCCAAAATCATTCATGGACAGGATCTGATCTAATTTGACTGAGAATAATAGAGGAGAACGTTCTGTGTATCTCTGAATTGATGCTCAAGTTTTTCAACACAGCAAAACCCAGTCAGGAAACTGATGCTGCTCTGGTATAATCTGAAGAATACTAGTTGACCTTTCATAAGCTCTTGTGTGTTTGCCTTGAAAGTTGTCCACAGAAGGCGTCATTTCAACACTTCTAACACATTCACTGTCTGTAAGCAGCCATGTCATGAATAGTGTCTTGATGTCTTCCAAGAGACAATGAGTTGCATTGCCGCTCCTCATTTGTGTAAAGTTGAGATCTCAACTACTGTAATAAGATAAGGCAACACCTCTGGAAACGTCCAATGTCATCTACTGTGACGCTGCCTCGTCGCACGCCCATCAAGAATCCAATGTTGGGAACCACTGCAGTCATTGAGCTTTGATTTTATTCAGCAACTGTTTGTGTTTCTGCCAACAGGTCTGATTTCGATTCCTGAGAAGATTCCTGAAGATACTGTGATGATGGATCTCCAAAACAACGACATCACTGAAATCAAGGAGGACGACTTTAAAGGCCTCAACAAGCTTTACGTAAGAGAGACTTAATGAAGAGGGAAGGTCACTGACGACCAGTCAGTAAATTATTCATTACTAATCGATTCAATGAAGATAAAGATATATGAACTTTTTCTCTACATGTGTATAAAATGTGTTGTAGTTCTGCCATAGTACATGTTTATTCCACCAGGTGGAGCCTCTAACTGTTTAATGAGGTGGAGTTACTGGTGTGTTTGCTGACCGTCTGTAAGTACGTTTTGGTACTTTGGGGCCAGTTTTGAGTAATTTTAAACAATTATTTCTTATTTACAACAAGTACTTGCCAGTTTGGATGAGTTTCGGGGTTCTGGACAGTTTGTTGTCAAGTTTTGTTACTTTGGACAAATTCGAAATCATCATCTGTACAACGTGCAATGCTACTTGCTGCTAAGACACTTTGTGCAGATCTTTTCTATATTTCGTCACATCTAAATTCGCCTTCATCTATTCACCTATACAGTCTAACATGTGCCCCAGTGGCTGCCTACATCTTTACCAACATCTCACTGCTCAGTGTTTGACTGTAGCATTTAAGTTCCTCCATATTGTTTTCAATTCTGTTAAAAAATACATTTCTGAACCGTTCAGGCTCATAAAACATGAACTGCGATTCCTATGTAAATGCCATCACCTCTATACCTCATGTTACTCGAGCCATGACCCTTTTAGGGATAAAAATCAACATCTCCAACAGAAAAAACAATTTCCAAGTACAGCGAGAAAAAAGATTTGGTTCAGAGCCTTAGAATGAGTCACATTCACCCTCGAGATACGAGCGAAGGACCATCTTGAAGCTGTTAGGGTTGTGAGATAAGAAGAAAAGGCTCGCTGATACTGATCCAACCGCAGCCTGAGGCCTTACAATACGACGCGTCCTCCTTGTAAACCTCCCAGCTGAGGAGCAGCTTTGTCTTTGATCCAGCGGCCTTGTTTTCAGCAGGGAATAAACCACATCAAGGCCTGAAACTCTGCGTTGCATCACAACAAACAGTGGGAACAATCAGCAGACCACAGTGTTGAGTTAAAGCAGCGGTTTGTCATCGAGTGTATAAAAGCTGGTTGACCTGAACCTGAACACAGTTGAACTGCGTTCAAATGTTTCTACGCATTGATTCCAACTTTAATCAAATCCTGATTATGATTCACGTCACATCTCAGTGCAATAGCGGAACAAAAATAAAGCAACCGACGTCCAAAGCAAGAAAACTGCCAGATTTCAAGCAGATTTCTTTCTTTATAAACATTCTTCATGATGACAAGGTGTTTAGTGGAAAGATTCTCGCCAAGCGCAGGTTTAAGTTCATTCTTCACCTCAGAAGGAGTCGTTTAATAAAGAAGATATCCAACTAAAAATCGTCTTTATTGTTTATTTTACGTGTGTCAGATGTTCTAACACAGCAAATGCTCTGTCATACTAACTGACAGACTTTCCATTCCCTAAACTGACCGTAGAAAATGCAGTTTGGATAAACTAACTTTGGTTTTGGTTCTGTCTTCCCACATCAGGGCCTGTTTCTGATCAACAACAAGATCTCAAAGATTCACCCGAAGGCCTTCAGAAACATGGACCATCTCAAACTGCTGTATCTCTCCTACAACCTGCTGACTGAGATCCCAGCCAACCTGCCGCCCAACGTCATCGAGCTGCGATTCCACGAAAACAAGATCAACAGAATCCAGAAGGACGCGTTTAAAGGCTTGAGGAAGCTCCATGTGCTGGGTGAGACCAGACGCCTGCTCCCTGATTAGCTACGATAGCTTTCACAAGGCGGCTTGTCGAGCAAAAGTCTGCAGGTTTTTATTTAACCCAAAAGCTAATTACATTAATTAAGAATACTTTATACAGAGACACATGATTAATAAAGGGCTCCACTGAAGTGTTTAGATTAAATAAAGACTCAAACCCCTAAAATCAAAAAGGTTGGTCGTCAATAATGCTGATCGATAAACTGTAGTTTCATTACAATAAGAACATACGCAATAAACACATAACAAAGGACTTTCTTCAATGCAGTAAGAAACCTCAATTTGGTTAACATGTGATCTGTCAGGATTTAATCACCACCTATTTTGGTAATTAATCCTTTTGAAATATTCATTGGGTTTTCTGTGATTGTTGCTTCCTAAATGTGAACAGCTTCTGGTCTCTTTGCGACTGAAATCCGTATTTTAGCTTCAGACCGCAGCCTGGAAATGATGTTGGTTTAAACCAAAGTTTCCACAGACCTGTGAGCAGACCATCAGAGCTAATGTTAGCTACATTAGCATCACAACAAGCTAACACTAAGGATTCCCTTATTCTTATAGGGACATGACCATCAATAGCAAAAGTAATCCACTGGGTGTTCAGGTCCTCAGATGCTGGGAGTGCATGAAGACTCTCGTGTTCACTCTTACACCTGACAGCAGAACATTTGGCGAGTTTTGCTTGTAGCTGAGATATTGTTAGCTGAAGCAGCTGAAGAAAGTAAATAAACCTGATGGACTGTGAGGCAGCTGCCCATTCCGATTGGTTCACCTGGAAGCTGGACCGGTTCTGGTTCCTTAGTTTCTACGTAGAACCTGGACTGGTTGTAAAGCTGAGAGGAGATCTGGTTGAGGAATGCCACAAGTGAAGGTCTTTATATTCTTACGTTTTACTTTACAAATCTTTAGGACAAACAGATTTTTACCACATAGGACCTATAAAAGGTTTGTGTTGTTACAAAGCCCAAACTGTGTTTTCGTTTTCATTTATAATTAGTCTGTTGATTTTTGATTTCAAATAAACCATTAACTGTTAGTGGATCAATGCTTCATAAAGTTCCAGACAAATCTCGTGTTTTGTCCACAGATATTCAGTTTACCGTCATATAGGAGGAAAGAAACCAGAAAATATTTACATTTAAAAAGCTGCAGTCTGAGAGTTTTTACCTTTTTCTCTCTAAACTGATTAACTGATTGTCAAAACAGTTGGCGATTAATTTATTGGTTGACAACTAATCGACTATTCGTTGCAGCTCTAATCTCGTGTCGACGACATCAGCGAAAATATGGTTCCTAATTAATCAGCGTTGTAAGTAAACTCTGTTGATTTAGGAGAGATCATGTAGTTTTTGGATTATTGTTCACAGTGTTCCTCTCATTAACAGAAGAATGTTGCAGCGAATTCAGACGACAGATGGGAAACAAACACGCAGCAGAACATCTGGACGGAAACACGTTATTAATGTTAACATTTACAAACTGAACCGGAGATCTTATTTCAGCCAAGATTGGCCTTTTCATCAACAGATCACTTTAATGACTGTTTTCAAGGCTTCGCAGAGCGTGAAGGTTTCTTGACGAATTATATTTGTGGTTAATGTAAACAAAGCTGCGCAGGTTCGTCGGAGCGACCGAGCAGAATGTCATCACACCAGATGTGATGTGATTCACCTGATGTATGCTCGCTATCCTGACGCTGAACCTCTAACGATTAAACCAGATGTTTTGTGCCGGTCCCAACAGAGCTGGGCGCCAACCCTCTGGCCAACAGCGGGATCGAGCTCGGGGCTTTTAATGGTTTGTCGACGCTGTATATCGGCATCGCAGAGGCCAAACTCACCGCCGTGCCAAAAGGTAGGACATCAGTCTGCTGCTTCAGACAGACCAATGGAAAACTTTCATTTCCCACCTACAGCCTGACCACACTGTGCAACTTATTCAATCATTTTAAACCACAATTAAAAGAAACGTAAAAGAAGCCACTTGCAGGGGTTTTATCTAATGTGTGTTGTGTCTCCCAGACCTGCCGTCCTCCATCAAAGACCTGAGCCTCGACTACAACAAGATCGCCAAGGTGGAAATAGAAGACTTCATCAGATATAAAAACCTGCAGAGGTGAAAATCAGCCACAATAAAACCAAACATCTTCCAAAGAAATTCCTAAATACGGCACATTTTTGTTCAAGCTGTTGGTCAAATGAGCCTGATCGTTGTTCAAACACTCCAAGAAGAACTAATCTGAAAGGTTAGGTGGTTAAATTAACATTGAAGCCTCCAAACTCCAGACAGTTTCTGGGTGTTTTTCCTCAATTGTATCAGAAAACCTCACTAGATTTAAGTTTAAATGCATGATATTTAATTGAAATCAACATATTCTACAGGTCTTGCCAAAAATATACCGTTTACTACCAACATATCCTGCTGAAGAAACAAACTACAAGTTCTCTGCTCCTCGACACGACCCTGAAGTCATCAATGACTCAAGTGAACTGCAGGCAGTGTTTCCAAGTAGAATATCTACAGCATGTGGAGCATTTTTCATAGTGTTGGTAGCACTTGTGGACACTTGGAACAAAAATGCTGCACACGTTGACGTCAGGTTTCTTGCCAAACTTTCTAAAATTAATAGGGTGGCTGTGGCTCAGGTGGTAGAGCGGTTGTCCTCGAATCGCAAGGAACACAAAGTTGCTCCCAATGGTAGCTCTGTCGCCATTGGTGTATGAATGGGTGAATGGGAAAACATTGTAAAGCACTTTGGATAAAAGTTTTATGAAAGTGCAGACCATTTACCATTTAATATTTAATATTTAGAGACATTAATTTTTTCCCTTTTTTTCTGTCATTCTAACTGCGTCATTCTGCACACAAGACATCTCTGAGTTTTCTCTACCTGGTTGTTCTGTTTCCATGCAGGTTCATGACTTTTTATTGCAGTGACAGTGAGAAGAAATGTGTGAGAACACCCAGAAACTACCTGGAGTTCAGAGGATCAATACAGCTTGTTCATATAAACACTGAATATAACGTGTCCTTTTACATAAACTTAAACATATTGCTGCCTTTTGGACCATTTTCACACACCAGCAGTGAAACCTTTAACTGCGGTTTTCCTTTCTCTCAGACTCGGACTCAGCTTCAACCAGGTCAAGTACGTAGAAAACGGCAGCCTGGCCAGCACCCCGAGCGTTCGTGAGATCCACCTGGACAACAACCGGCTGAGGAAGGTTCCTCCGGGCCTGAACTCTCTGCGCTACCTCCAGGTGAAGCTCAGACTCTGACAAACCTGGTGTGGATCAGGTCACAGTGACATCACAGCATTTACAGAGTCGACACATGGCTCAGATTTACCACCGCAGCCTGCATCACCGTCACACTGTACTCCATCTACCCCTCACAGAACATCCAGGTTTTCACTTATAGGAGAAACTCACTAAAAACTACTGATGCAAATTTTGAACAATTTTCGTAACCCATAACCAGCACTTATCACTCAATAATCAATTAAGTGTTAATGGGTATTAAAGCAAACATTTTTTTCTTTAAAACACATGATATAATCTAATATTAACAGTAAGATTTGTATGATTTGAATCCAAGTTACTAGTTTTATAACAGTATTTGACTTTTGTTTTAAGATTTTTT
>NW_007578459.1:111204-122839 GCF_000690725.1 Stegastes partitus
TTCAGGTGATTTTCCTCCACGGCAACAAAATCAGCTACGTGGGAGTGAATGACTTCTGTCCCATCCGGCCGAGCGACAAGAAGAACCTGTACACCGGCATCAGCCTGTTCGCCAACCCGGTCAAGTACTGGGACATCCAGCCGGCCACCTTCCGCTGCGTGACCGGGCGGAGAGGCGTCCAGCTCGGAAACTTCAGAAAGTAGCAGCAGGAGACGGAGAACCGCCGCAATCCTCGAGATGTTACAAGGAAGGAGAAGCTGGAAGTGATTCCAATAGATAAGACAAAGATGAAACCGTTTTCCTAAAGGAAGCCAAATAAGACGAGCTTCCATTAAGTTAGAACCTTTAGTCGTTTAGTAGAGAAGTCCTCTGTCAGGAAAGCTATGAGTAGTAAAGCCACCACACGAGGAAATGTTTGAGCAGCACGGTGGCTGTAAGAGCATGAACATTATTATTATTAACACCCAACAGGAATCCTGCCCACCGGGATGGGGATTCCTGCCTGTAGCACCTCCACCTCCATGGTGTAAACTCTCCCAGGAACAAAGCGCCTCCCTCTGGTCACTCTCTGCAAAACCACTCAATGGTTCAATCCCAGTCTCCACCTGCAGCTCCAAACCCTGTCAGACTTCACAAAGCATGTCACTAGTTCTGACATTAATCCTAATTTTAACTGTTTTACAGATAAATCAAATCTTTTTCCTCCAAAAAACCAAAGCAACTATTTCATTTAAGGTACTGTGACAAACTATATGTCTGTGTTTAATGCAGCACAGCATGTAATGAATAAAGGTTTATATGATAAAAACTGTAGAGGTAAACCACCAACATGATAAAAAACCATCACATAGAGAAAAAGCCTTTGTTACAATAAACTGAAGATTTAAAAAAACTCACACTGATTTAAAAAAAAAAGAAAAAAAGAAAGTATTTTTAGCATGAATGCCATCAGTCCACTATTTGCAGCAGCTCTTCATGTTTTTTTTTTTTTTACTATTGTACACTAAAAAACAAACAAAAACATTATTTTTATCGTCAATTTTTGGAACATTTTAATGTTATTTTTCCTGTTTTGTTAGATGAAAGATAATAATTGGTAAAACACACTAATTTACGGGTCAAAACTATACCATATACACAGCAAAAATGTGCATTTTTCCAAATATTAATTCATTCTTTTGCATTATTGCGCCACCATTGGACAAACACCTACACACAACTCTGGCTATGAGTTTATATTTGCATGTAACTTCTTTTTTCTTGGGTTGGTTTCTCCTTTAAACCTGTTTTGTTTACCTTTTTGTTCCTTGGAAACCCCGAATTTTAACGCTATGAGCTCGAGCCCTGGATTTTCTGTAGCCAACACCAAATTTTAGAGAGTAAAAAAACACCATCATTAACATATCAGCTGATATTATGAAGCAAATGTGCAAAAGAAGCTCAAAATATCTGCACAAGCCCCACAGGTTGAGAGTCCCAGTGTGGACGCTGGGATTGGACCAACGACTTGCCTCGAGTGGTTTCAGGTCATTCAATGTCCGTCCAGGCAGAATCCAGGAAACGTGCTGCTCCACCATCTTGGATTCTGTTCAGTTCATCTATTTGTTGTTTTTGGACCCAAAACTTTGTATGCTCTGTAAAATAGTCTGGCTAAATTCTGAGAGTTTCATGTTATCAGAGCTCAAAATGTTTTTGTTTCCACCCTTTAGAAATACCAGTGAAGCCATTTTAAGGGTTCAGTATCTCCAGAAGTTAAACTCTCACAGCCATGAAGTTTGGTGAGAACACAGACAGAGTAGTGTCCAGCAGATTCAGAAAAACTGAATGGCTCCAGGAGGAAATAAATTGTAATTGGTGGCGCTTGAAACTGGAAAAAAAAAAGTACAAAACGTTCAAACAAGAGCAGTAATTGGGCCCCAGAAAGTATCTGCTAGTGTAAATATATGGATGGCTCCATATTTTCTCCTAAAATATCACATCCATTTATATACACCTACAGACCCTTTCTGGTGCCCAATCATCTCTTGTTTGAACGTTTTATATTATTATTCCTACAGGAACTTTCAAGGGTGCCAGTACCACCTTCATCTGAAAATGATGCACTTTTCTCCATTTTTAAGGGCCAATAATTTAAAAAATTGCCTTTGTTGGAGCCATTCAATCATTTGGATTTACTGGAAACTATTCTACCTGCATCTTCACCAACTTTCATGTCTGTATGAGTTTTATTTCTGGAGATACTGAAGCCTTAAGATGGCTCCAGAGGTTAGGTTGTTTGTGTGAAGGTGAAAAACCCCAGGTCTGAAAATATGAAAAATCTCAAAATTCAGCTAAAACATTTTACAGAACTCAGTTTTGGGTAACAAATAACAAGTAATTATGACACAGACTGACCCATTTACATGGTGACCCATTTTATTACCAGAAGACATCAACTTTCTTTCTTTTCTATCTTTAAATAACGTCTATTGAGTTGTAGTCGAGTAGAAAACTTTTTTTTTCCTCCAGTGTCTCTGTTGTCTTTGTAATACTTATAAACAACAACGAAAACTTCTTGTAGTATTTCCTCGCGTATTATATCGATGCCTGTTTGTAAGTCGGGACGTTGTAATTATCACAGGAGAGTCGGAGCTGTAACGTAGCAGCAGCTTGAAAGCAAACCTGAAGTACGTTTTCCTCCCAGCAGAAGTCTGTACAGTTACTGAACGATGTCGGCATTATGTAGTGCAATAAGTCGCTCTGAGTCTGCGTTGACGTCTGTATGTTATCTCACCGCATGTCTGTGTCACCTTTATCTAGAAGCTGAACGTCAGACTGGATTATTAAGCGTCCTCTGCAGGGCCGGGGACGGACCGGCTATCTCTACGCTAGACGTCCCCCGTTTTTATAAACTATAGCATCCAAATGAAGTTAATAATAAACTGAAACAGAAGCCGGCGTAATCAGGCGTAAACCCCAATTATCTGTCATGTCTGAGAGAATCTTCTGCTCCAACAGGTTTCCTTCAGTGTCCTCTCCTCTGAATGGTGCTATATTTATTGAGGATGTCTTTAAATAAAACTGGAACACCTCCACACCCACGCCTCGACTTTTATTTTCATCAAAGCAAACACGAGACGGAAAGTCGACATCTGTCTACTGTGGTCGTGTAAACTGGTTTCAAGCAGCAGTTTCTGGGTGGTTTTTGCTCCCGTCACGTTTTTACTCACTGTGGCTCATTTTCTGCAGCTTTATGGGAACAGAACAACCATGAAGGAGGAGCGAGGACTCAGAGATGTCTGCTTTGACTCGGTTAGAAGGACAGAAATTAGAACATAATTATTTTACAAACCCCTCAGCATGTCTTGGGAGTTGGAGGTTTAATCACTTGGCTGTGTTAGGGTTAGGGTTGAACAGCTTTAATTGGTCATTTACAGCCACGTTTTGATGTTTTTGAAGAGCAACACCAAACAGATTTTGATGAATCAATGTTATAGCTATCTAGTCTATATAGTGCCAGAAGATAGGAGGAAAATATCCAAAGATGCTTAGAGTTAGAGCTAAAACTGATTATTCCACATAAAACCTCTCCCACGTGTATTTAATTTACATTATATATTAAGATTTTGCTCAAAAGATGAATGAAACAATCCAGGAATTATCAACACATTGTCATAAAATGGATTTAAGTAATTGAAACAATGATTAGAACACATCTCACCTGTATCTCAACTTGTAATTAAATTGGTATGGTATTTTAATTTCTGCTAAATCATTGCTTCACTGCTCCTTTTATTGAGCGTTTGACGTCTACGCTGCTCTGATTGAACCACTGTTTTCCTTCAGTAGGATTTCAGATTAAGGAAAATTAACAGTTTTAAATTTTATGTTTGGGAAAAGCAAATACTTCAGCTAGAACAATGTAAAACTTCGTTAATATATTTTATTTTATTAATCTATTTATTGTCTGTAAGTCTGGTGCAGGTGGGTGAAGGGAAAGTGTGCATATGTGTATATTTATATGAAAAAAATTAAATAAAAATAAAGTGTTCCCAACAAAAAAATAAAAACTGAAAACTTCAAGTTGACTTAAAATTAAGCTACAGCAATAAAAAACTGTTTATTTGAGAAGAATCAAGTTATTTAAGTACATCCAACTGAAACCAGCAGCAATATCATTAATATTTCTTGTTATTTTAATTTGGATGAACTTGATTCAGTTCCCGAATAAGGAAATTAATTTAAGTTGGTCCAACAATTCTCTTTTTGAATTATAATTAATTCAACTAATTACCTTCATCCTTAATTCTAAGCTCAACTTCCTTCATATTGAAACTGTCCTGCTGAGATATTAGTTGTAGGACGACCTTGTTTAGTTTAATATCAAATATAAAGGCAGGTTGTATGGCGTTTTTAATATAAAAATATCTCTTCCACCTTTATCCCAGTTAAATGTTGTCACTGGGACCAGTGTTGCTTGTGGCTGAGTTGTGTTTTTTCTTTAATCCGCCAGCAGATGTCGCTGCACCACAAAGAGTTCCTCAGAGTCTGGAGGAAAAGTCCTGAAGGAACTGGTTCAGATTGAACTTTGCTGTTTCTGCCAAGTCTGTCACTGTACTTCTAAATGAAGGAAGTCTGCGGCAGCCAGACGCTCTTGGAAAATACAGAAAGGATGAAAATCTTCAAACCAACCTTTAGCTTACCTCTTTACTGGACATTAAAGCTGTTTGCTACAAATACTAATGACTGTCACACAACACAGGACTTAAAGTGACTATTTATACCACAGAGTCTCTTAAAGCTGCACTTTTAAATACGTGGACATTTAATGGTTTAAGTGTAATTAAGTGGTGCAGGTTTAAACATGACTGAACCAGGAGGCGTCAGTTCAACGCCACAAGAAGAATGAGCAGAACCCAAACTCATTGTGGGAAACATGCACGTTGTTTTGCTGCAGAGAGTGGGATGACTTTCACATCTGTACAGTAAGCATGAAGGTAGAAGCAGCAGCTGGTCGATTCAGCACAAACATGTGGACACCTGGAGGAACAACTACCCTGGTTCTCCTGTGAAATCTGCTCCTCTGCGTTTTCGTGTTTGTGTGATTTAAAGCTTGATCTAAAAGGTCAAACTGTTCCTTTAGTAGTGGCAGCGTAAAATGTTTTTTACACAACTACCTTTTTCCAGCAAAGTCTTCATCAGTGCATGAAGTTTGTTTATTGGCGTCACAATGCAGATTTTTTGATTATTTTGCACCAGAATCAAGCCAATGAATAAAGTCGGAGGCTACTAGGGCTGCTCCATATGGGAAATCGTGGCATTGCAACACTTTTTAGTTAAACATTACAGCAATTTTCAATGGATGACTTTAATAACTCTGTTTAGAAAGAATTAATCATTAATCATCACTGCAAAGAAAATAAAAAAATACTAAAAAAAAACACCAGAACGGAACATTAACAACATCCTAAGTAGTTAGTTGTTTTGAAGATCACTCAGATTTGTCCTTCACAGCTCTGTGCTGCTGATTTAAACACTTAAATAATTAGTTCTGTTGCCTCGTGTGAGTTTCTGTTTACAACCAAATGCTGCAATCTTTTTGCATCAAGCAGCAAAATAAAGTGTTAGCGTGCTGTTGCACTGCATTACTGACGCTACAACAGAATATATAATGCAGCCCTGGTGCTAATATTTCATCATCGGTTAATTCTTTCTGACCTCACAGAGACCACGGTCAGAACCAATCGCATCCACGCAGCATGGAGAGGTCCAGTCACGTCAAAGACTTCATGATGACGAGTCAAGAACTGAATTTACTGATAGGAGTGATCAACTGAAGGCTCATTTCTTTTCAAAACACCACTTCTGTCAATATTTTAAACACAAAAATTACAAGCAAGACCAAAACCTGGTGACTCTGCACCCAGTAGATAGTGAATTATTTATACTTTCAACCTGTTTCTAGTAGGGCTGGACCCGAATAGCTGAATATCTGAATATTCGGTCCTTGTGCTGGTATCGGGATAGCAATTTTGATCTACAAATACCCCCCCGGGATATTCGTCATTAATTGGGCCGAATACCCGGAGACTAAAAACTGCTATTCGGACCAGCCCTAGTTTCTAGTCTCCTCTCTGCTCTGTGGAAACACTGCCTGCAGTTCAGCTGAACAGAGTTTTTGTCACATCACAGTTGGTCACAGCTGAGTCACTAAAGGGGCACCATGACAAAGTGTTCTGTGAAGCTTAATGACCTTCAGCCACAACTCACATACACAGTCAAACTGGGATCATAATGGACGTTGTTCCGACCTCCCAGTGGCAGACACAACACCTGCTTTTGCTGCCTGTATGACGTGTTGCTTCACATCTTTAGAAAGTTACTCAAATGTATGATACGTGTGTGACAGCAGATGGAAACTAAGCAACCTGAAATTCAAGTTGAAGGGTTGTAGGTGTGATTTAATTCAGGAGATTCAGCCCATTATGCTTAATGAGGTGGAGTTACAGGTGTGTGCGCTGACCGCCTGGAAGGACCAATCAAACAAGCCGACTCCCTGCTAGCTGTCTAACTGTTAGCTGTGACAGTCGTGTTGATGAACTATGCAGAGTTAGGTTGTAAAACGGGTCCTGACAGGTGTCCAGTTTAGCAAGCTAGCCAGCTTTTTGTCATTTGTGGGTCACTTTGGACAAATTTAAATAATTTTGGAAACATTTTTGTAATTTCCGACATTTTTTTTATTATATTTTGGGGCAATTTTATATTTTGGACCTTTTTGTGTTATCCTGGATGAGTTTTGAGTCATTCTGAACAGTTTAAAGTCATTTTCAGACAAGATTTATCACAGCTTGTTAGCTAAAAACAGCTGTTACTGCTAGAAACGGATGATAAGACGAATGAGAGCTGAGAAACAATTCAGTAAAGTTTGGGGCCACGAGTCCAAAACACTGAAACTCTGTAGAGCTGATCGTAAGCACAGAGTTGGTCATAATCCTCTGTTGGTTCATCAACACAGCTACACGAGTCAAGTCACTGCAGTTAATGCAGCACATCTCAAACATCGGCTGAAGTGTTTCTACAGTAGAACAGTAAGACTGGAGCGACAAATTAACCAAACAAGTTTAAATATTGAGGTTAAGACCCTATGGTGTCATTTATTGTGTGGAAGTTGCCAATTAGTTTAAATATAAAGGTTTGAAACCCTGACCCCATTGAAAAGTTCAATAATGTTTTGTGTACCGTTGGATTTAACTTTTCTCTGAGCAGAACAGTTAAAATAAGACGTCTACGTTTGTATTGTTGCAGACAGTACAACTTTATCTGACAACAATGAAAATCAAGGCTAGAACCCTACAGCATTGTTAATAACGGCGATTAAACTGACTAATTTGGAAATAAATGAAGACGTAATTGTGCATAAATGGTTTCCTCTTGATGCCGTGTAATCTAATGTTCCACTGAAGCTGCTGAGGGCTCCATCTTGTCTATAATAATGGGTCGGTTATAGAGAGAACACAAAGTGATTTAACAAATTTCCAGTAAATTCAAGTGGCCATTAAATTGTCTTTTTCTGGGAGTATATTCTTGGAGACGTTGATGCTGGACGTGGAGTTCTGCATTCCTGCCTCATCGGACTGTGAAACACAAACACGGGACTGATGAATGTGATGACGACGACGATGTGAAAACGTGAGCGGCTCAATGCTTTCTTTGCCCCCTCGGTCTCTCTGGGAGGTCGAACCAGACCGCCAGAAACCCAACACCTGCACAGATACCTCCAGCAGACCCGCCTTCACCCGAAACCGATACCTGCGGCTGAAGGAGAGCCGGGCTGAGCCGCATTACGGCACCGGGGCGTATGGACGGTGCGCTGTTTTGTCTTTTTAAATGAAGACTCCTTGTGCTGTGGGTGGGGTGGAGGGGAGCTGCCTCTCTTTCTGTCTCCAGGAAACATATGGAACAGATCTGCCGGTTGGCCAGGCCTCGATCTGCCACGTCTCACAGCCACACACACAGTCTAACTTCGGGCTTTTACCTCTCTTCACCCTCTGCTTTAAACTCTTCTGCTTTATTCTCGTCATCTCCTCTCACGTTTTCGACACTTTCTCCTCCATCTATGACTTCGTTCTGCCGGCGTCTGCCCAGTCAGCAGGTGAAGTTAGTCCAAAAAACCAAACAGATTCGGAGATGCTTCTTATGGCAGGAACTTCTAAATTGATATTTAGAACCAATTAGGGATGCTAGTAATCAACCTTTACCAACAAGCTGGAAATACATCAGCCGAAAACACAGAAGATGAGGGACGTGCATGTCAGAAACTGTACAGTAGATCAGCTGTAGTACCTGGTTGCTCCACCAGGTGGAGCCTCTTACTGTTCAATGCTGTAAACACTGATGATCTGTTAATTATAGACAACTGCTGCAAATTAGCATCTGCTATAAACACTCTGATGCTTTCTTCTCATAGCTGTTGTCAGTTTATCTATCTGTCCCGATCAAACAGACTACGATTGAATGTTTATTTCTTTTAAATTGACTCACTAAATTATAATTTCAGCACTAAAACAAGTTGAAGAAATCAGGATATTAGTTGTCATTCTTCACCCCTTTGCATCGTACGATTTTTTTTGGTGCATGTTTTAATCGACCCACTGTTTATCAGATTCCACTGGATTTCTAATTTGCTGCGATGATGCAACGTTCCCACAAGGATTACCAAAGTGTGATTGGGTTTCATCCTCTCACCTCCTTTTCCTCCTTTGGTTGGCTCCTCTTCATCGGGCCTCAATAAGCTATCTGGTGGATTTTCCTTGTTTTGGTAGAAACTGTGATGTGCTCTGGATTTATCGCGTCTTCTCAGGAACCCATCGATCTTAAAGGCTTTCAAACTGCCCGGGGAGATAAATCTGACGTCCCTCTCTGCGGTTCAAATATTTTAAATCCATAAAACAACTAATTTTTGAGCTTCGATCGCTTCCAATTTAGCCTCTTTTTCTCATTAACCCTCTGGACCCCGGAGACATGAATCTTTTTAAAATTACACCATTAATCAGAGCCAGAAACTGTAAAAACAATAAGAATCACTGAAGACTTTTAAATTATCATGTGCTGTTCTGTTCTGAAACTCATCCACATCTAAGCCCACGATCGTGACTTTTCATCAAAATCCTTTTATTTTAAATGTCTCATTTAACATTTTTCCATTAATAAACAAAACACATCTGCGGTCCACGCCACAGCAGGAAAGCGACGGTGTAATTTGAGCATTTTTGGGAAATCAGAAATAGAATAGAAAAAGAATAGAAAACAGATTTAATTCTGTATTTTTTAGCTGTTTCGTACATTTGCAATTGTGCCTTGTTTAGCAGCTAACGACGACTTGCTCAGTCTGCATGCAAGAAAATCGTGACTGTGGAAAGAAAAACTAACCTCAGCTTTAAATCAGGTATTTTATATGTCTCATTTAAAAATCGGTTAAAAAAAAAGCAGTTTGATATAAAAAGAATCTGTAAAAAAAAACAAAAAACTAGGGGCGGGACTTTAACACGTTAATTAACGCAAAAATAATGCGCTAAAATCCCATCCCTAATATACTTTAAAGCATTAATTATGATTAATTAATTACAACAAAAATAATGCGTTAAAAAAATGAACGCATTTAATCGCAGTTTGCATCCAGGCAACATGGAACGTTTGTGAGTGCCTGATTTCACCGATCACACTGATGCGTTAGCGCTATGCTAACAACAACAAACATGGAGGAGTCCGATGAGTGCATCGCTTGGACTGATGGAGGGTAAGTTCATTTTTTTTTAAAAACTGCCTGATGGAAACCTTGACAAGAGCGTGGTTTTGTGCAACTTGTGCAAAAAAGAACTTGCGTACCACCGAAGCTGACAGTAGAACCTGAATGCAAAGCATGTTGCAGCGAGCACAGAAACCGTCGGAGCTGTTAGCGCTAGCAGTCCTGGATAGCGACAAATTTTTTAACGCGTTATTTTTGTTGTAATTAATTAATCATAATTAACGTGTTAAAGTCCCGCCCTTAAAAAAAACAAAAAATACTGAGCTTATCCCCACAACTGTGACACAACCATTGACTCACTGCGACAAACATTCACATGACAAAAATTCAGACAGTTTTCAGCTGAACTGCAGGCAGTGTTTACTGAGTGTTTAGGAGGAAGGAAAAGAAACTAATTAAAAATGTAAATAGTTTGTAACACGGAAAAAAACATGTTGATTAGGTTTCTTTTTCCATTTTTGCAAAAATAATCCAAGAAATTCGACTTTTTCTTCTTTTTCTAATGCTTCATGGTATTTATGGTGTAATACTGCACAGACGAATCTGAGTTCTCTCTCCTTCTAGTCATTGTTCTGTTTCCATTGAGCTGCAGGACTTTATACTGCAGTGAAAAATCACACAGGAGCAAAAATAAACAAATAACAAAAACCGTCCCAACCTCAGATGTTAACCTGCAGCTGGTCTACGGTGTAGCAGCTCTACGGGTGGTGGATGGATTTCATAGAGACAATTTTGAGCTACACATTTTGAACTCGCCAAAAAGACCAGTGTCAGTGTGAAATCTTGTGTAAAATCTCACTATAGTTTAATACTCTTTAAGCCATTTGTAAAGCCCATAATCCAGCCTGACTCGTCGTCATTGAATTCACCCTGACAGTTCAGGAGGTTTAATTTTCAAACTTGGCTGCAGCGTCGAGGCGAGTCGAGCGAAACGAGGCTTGCTCCAGCTGAACTTGTTTTGTCGATAATTTAATGCCCAGAGTGTCAGAAATATTTTCCATCACAGGACCGTTGGAAGAAATGTTGGGATTTCACAGCTTGACTTTTTTAAAATGATTTTTTTTTTTTTGCCTTTAGAGAATACAGTGAATGATTAAACTGGAAGAAGCTGGTTGGACGCCAGAGTCAGAGGAGGCTCAGAGGGAGCTCAGGAGAAGAAACCAACAATCTAGTCATTAATAGACCTGAAAACCTCATTAATCAGTTCACAGCTCACAGACGAATTCAAGGCTACTGAAACATGTAAATCTCATTAACCTTCCAGTGAGAAGTACGGCAGCGATTCAACTGGTGATGATTCTCACACGGCTTTTAAATTAACTTGGTGAGAACAATGTTTTTACTACTGCTGTTTACGAAAGGGGTCAAAAACATGAAAATAGGATCCAGGATGTTCAAAAACACAACTGTCTTTGGATCAACAACAGTTAGTACAAAAGTCTGAATTTGAATGTCCACGTGCTGACAGACCAAGAATGTGTCGAGAACGTTCTGCTGAATGAAAAAGTTCTAAAAAGACCTGGAGCTAACAGAAGCTAATAGGAGACACCAGGAGCAAACGGAAGCTAATAACAGCTAACAAGCACAAACTGGAGCTGAAACAAGCTAATGAGCACCAAGTGGAACCCTAACAGACGATAACAGGAGCTAGCTAACAGGAGCTAAAACAAAATACCAGAAGATAACAGGAGATATCAGGAGCTACCAGCAGCTAACAAATACAAACTAGAGGAATAAATAGCCAACAGAACCTAACAAGTGCCAAGCGGAACTACCAGAAGATAATAGAAGCTAGCTAACAAGCACAAATTGTAGCTACAAACAGCTATTAAGAGTTAAGGAGTGCCAAGT
>NW_007578459.1:123567-142246 GCF_000690725.1 Stegastes partitus
AGCTATCTGGAGCTAACAGGAACCCTTGTTAGCTAACAGAAGCAATATGGAACTCAAAGGAGGTAGTTTAAGATAATGGGAGCTGCGTTTAGTTCAGAGAAGCTAACAGGAGCCATCCGGCGCCAGCATGAGCAACCTGAAACTAACAATAACTAACCGGTGCTAACAGGAGTTAACTGAAGCAAACAGAGGGAATTAGGTGCTAACAGGAGTCTACTGGAGCTAAAAGGCGCTAACAGGAGCTACTCATTTTAAAAAATTGCTTCCAGAATGAGTCAGTCTGAAAAAGGTCTCAGAGTTTTGGACCACAGGCTCAAAATAACTGTGTAACATGATAATAACGCCAATAATGAATGTCCTGGCCAACTTTAAAACAACAGAATTAGTTGATTGCTGTTGAATTTTGTGTTTAGTGCAGCTGAATTTAAGATGTCTGCTGGAATGTATTCATTAAAAACAAATCATGACAGGCAACTGCTGTCTGTTGAGAGCAGAAAATAAATCACAGTTGTCATTTTGAGCCACCAAACACCTTCACTAGCATGACAATAAAGAGATTAAACTGTCACATATTTACTAAAACAACCTGAAAACACGAGTGTGGATGCTCGTCTAGACTCTTAATTAAGTTTTCCTTTCAAGATCCAGTTGGGGTTCTGTTTATAAATTTACATGAGGAAAAATCACCGGGTCACTTTAGGTTACGCTCAGCTTCTGTTTCACTGGTCCGGACATCAAAATTAATTATCACAGATCATCATGGAGTTTATTAAAGGAGCGGTTCTCAAGCGATGGCAAATCCTGCCGCTTGCTGCCAACAAACCCAAACGACTAATGAGGCACTCCGTCTCCCCAGACTGCTGCAGACGCTTTCAGAGAGGATTCAAACACGTCGCGGAGCCAGAATCACAGCAAAGAACCCTCAAAAGTTGGAGAAAATTGGACATTTAGGCTGTCAGAGCTCTCTCAACACACGTTCACTGTCCAAAAACACTCAAAGCTGAAACGTACACCACCAACTCATCCAGAACATCCAGAGCCAGGGCTGAACGAGGCCAGCGAAATTAAAATGTTTAGAGGCGAGAGCTGAAAGGCCTGTTTGTTCATGCGAGAGAATCCCAGCAGTGATGCTTTCTGCAGGGAAACGACTGACATGAAAAATGAGCAACGGGGACGACGGGCCAACTGCTGTCTGGCCGCGGAGTGGAAAAACCTGACCGATGATGAATGTGTGCGAGAGACAAAGTCGGTGAGAGGAAAAAGAGAGTGTGGAGATGTAAGTGGGAGCATCAAAACAGTGAAGAGCAGAAAAACCGGAGCTGTAAACAAAATTAGAAAGCGTCTGTCGAGTCGATACCAGCGTTGAGTTTCCGTCCAGAAACGAGCCGAAGCTTCTCTGTCCGACCGACGCTTTAATAGTCATCGCTGTTTTATCATTCAGACGTTTAGCGGTACATGGAAACAACCTGCGGCCAAGCGTAGGTTTGTTTTTAAGTTCGAGTCTCAACACGATGTTAGAACTCGTTACGTTCACATGAATGTCACCAGCTTAACCCTCTGAGCCCCAGAAGGCACCAAAGTCCCACCGTTTATCAGCCTGGAACTGGAAAAACAGAAACAACTGTTAGATTTTCTACTTTTTCAGCAGTTCCTGAAGTAACCATCTGTGACATTGAGAAAATGAACCGAATCTGGGTTCAAAATTATGATTTTTATCATAAATACCTTTATTCTGCCAAAAATGTCTCATTTAAAAGCTTACTGTTCTGAACGCATGCAGCTCAGATCAGTCGCTTCTCAGCTAAAAACGCTTTTAGAACTTGAATTTAACCATTTAAACTGGTTTAAAACGTTTGTTGTCTTTCTTGAATTACCAAAAATACACTATTTTCAGTATCACCAGATTTCAAACTCTCTGATGGTCCTTGAACTAATCATTTGTTTCAGGAAAGTTAATCAAACTTGACTCTAAAATTGTTAGATTTCGTCAAAATCACTTTATTTTACATGTCACATTTAAAAATTAGCCAAAATAACATCTTTGCTGTAACCAGTTTCTGTTAATAAGCTAAAAATTCAGTTTCTTTGTGTAACTGTGAAGCAGTAGTGATGAAAAGTGTTTACACAGAGTGAAGAAACAAATTAAAAATGTACATCGTTAAATATCTACGGTATATAGCGCCTCTTTTTTTTAGTGTTCACCACATGTGTGGACACTTGGGAAAATGTAGAACACGTTGATTATAGGTTGTTTTTTTTTTAATTTGTAAAATAAATAATAAATGAAATTCAACGTTCTGTTTCCATAGGGGTTGCAGAACTTTACATCGTTATATATTAAAGTGTATTAAACCAACCAGCTTGTTGCTATTCCATGCGTGTGGCCCCGTCTGAAGGCTGGAGAACTCATTCATGCCGCCTTGTATTCTGAACCAGAGCTCATTTACTGTTTAAGAGCAATTAGTGGTTAAATAAGTGACACTGTTGAGGAATACAAGAGAAAATCGACGGACTGTTCGCTAAAAGTACGAAACTAACAAACAGATCTTTTGATAGACGTCGCGTAGCGCTGTGGGAGTGTAGTCTCAAATAATAGGATCAACAAAACTGAATTAGTTTGGAAAGCTTTCAGTTGGTGTGAAACATTGTGCAGAGGTCAAGTGATGCCAGCGACAAACTAAAAATGAAGGATACCATGGTACCGATTTATTCCAAAAAACACTAACCGTGAGTCAGTGTCATCGAAAATGTACAAAAAAAAAAAAACAAACAGTTTGTACGACGAACATGAGAAGTTTGTAGAGCGACAGAATGTTGAAAATCCGGCAAATAAAGTTTGATTGATGGGTGGTTGATAAAGATAACATGCTGTTCAAATCAGCTGGTGAGAAGTTGTTAATTGACCAGCAGTAATTTTGAGAGTTAGTTTTCCTTTGATTGACCGACTGACAAGTTAACTGCAAATATACTGAAGCATGAAGTTCTTCAGGTGTTTGAATCACTCGTGGATTTGATTTCGGGGCAGCTTTAAGGTTTCTCTGAGTCAAAACGGCGAATCGTCTTCACCCTTCATTGGTCCAGTGGTACAGTAGCCTGCTCTGTTCTCTCCCCACCACACTTACAGTTCATGTGTGTTATTGTTTGCGGTTTACGTCGATGCATTTTTCATGTGCTCGTGGAGGCAGGGGAATTCTGGGAAGTTCCCATGTTAATGCAATTATCTCTGTTTAATAGGACATTGTGGTCCTGAATGTTTCCTTGTGTGCTAATTGTGATGAGGAGAACACAACTGTCTCCTCAGCAGTCGACTCCATCTGGATAAAATCTCTTTTTATTGGAGCGCTCTTCAAAAGCTCTGGCTTTAGAATCGCTACTGGCTAAAATAACAGTGTCTGTGATTCTGGCTATGACCGTCCGGCTCTATACTTCTCTGTCTGTTTCTCTCATTTCTGTCCGTCCTCGTGCCTCCACTAGTGCTGCAGCTCACCCTTATCACAATTGTTAAAGCAGGTTCCTTCATAAATTTGTCACCATGAACCTCAAATTATTTTGCTCAGAGGACCAGTGAAAGACCTTCGACAGTTCTTGCACTATTTGGGTTTTTGCTCATTGATTTTACATGCATGCGCCGTGTTTCAGGGTGTTTTTAAATCAGTCTAAGCTAAACTTTTAGGCTCATTCACTCAAATCCAGTTTGAAGCAACAGAGAAAACTCTTGCTGACTTTGAATTCACACTTTAAAATTGTTGACGGAAATAAAAGCAGGAGGCAGGAGACTTCTGCTCAGAGCTGTGTAGTTTACCAAATATTACTTGCACAGTTTGCACAAGATGGATGGAAATCTCCAATCAGCCTTTGTACTGAGGTAATAAACCTGATCGTGGGTCATGTGGCATTTGCCAGCAGAACGAGTGTGACAGATTTTTCATAATACTTTCTCTGCAGTCATGACAGAACCGAAAATTTCTGTCCAGGGATGAACTGATTTAGGGTTTTTCAGGGCAAATACCTAGTATTGGTAATCAAGAAGGACTGATGACTGATATCTGGAGCCCAGGCACATCGCATGTTTCGGGGTAATCAGCGGCTGCCTCCTAACTGAGTCACTAGCTGTTAGCATAGCCGTTAGCCACTGTGACAGAAGCTAATTTCCTAATTTATAGCGACAGAATGCGTTAATTGTTCAGTTTTTACGGGCTATGTCTCTGCTACAGAAACACGTGCTACTTTTCATACATTAAAAAGATGCCTCAGTATTCTAGAGAGCACAGGCAAACCTCTTAGCTATAGCCTTAGCTTAGCACAAGACATTTTTTGTGTAACGGGGAAACTGGGCAGCTGTGTCAGACTGTGTTGTTTATTACAACCTGCTATCTCACCTTTGAGCTACGCTAATTCATTGGAGCTTCTCGGCTTTGCAAATGTGCTCATCTGTCCTTCTCTGTAAACAATCGCTTTCGATGATTGGCTCCTACTTTTCGAATGACGCCATGGGCGGGACGTTGCTAAGACCACAGAGTGACTGCAAAGAGAGACCTGCCCGAATCCGAGACAAAATAGCACATTTAATTTATTGATAACCAGCTAGTTAAAAAAACAAAATTGATATTTGAAAAAGAAATGCCGGAGACACCACTCAACACTGAAAACAAGCTACGCTTACATAGATAACAGGCTTCGATTAATGATGCTGCACGTCTCTGAAGACTGTCAGCCAGCCAACAGTGGGACTGATGAGTTTTAATGTGGAGCACCAACAACTGAAAAGACAAGACACGCTTCATTCAGCACTTTCTCAAGTGGTAAGAACTCACTCATATTATCAACAATGGAGACATGCAAATTCTACATGGCTGTTATAGATATTTGGTTTGGATGTGAATCTGATTATTTCACGTACGTCAAACCCTCATCAGTTTAGATCTCACTGACTTGAACCTTTTTACTCTCGATCTTGACCTCAGCAGGTGATGTTTGGTTCCAGGATGTTGCCCATGAATCGTCTCTGTTGTTGCACCTTCAGCTCACACAGTGTTTTCTAACAGTAAGAAGCCTCATTCTGTATCTTCTTCCTGATAAAGATAGTTAGCTGCTCACCTAAAGACAATGAACCTCTGTCTGTAAACCTAAAACAGCAGCGGGACGCTAGAACAACGGAGGGCTTGATTGTAAACTACTGCTATCCAATCCAAAGCAGGGATCACTGCTAAACTGTCCCCCAGTTTCTGTCTGGGAGAAGGAAAATGCGAGGAATGCTGGCATAACAAATCCAGTAGTCATCAGAGAGCAGGGAACAACTATCCAATACCACCGCACACTGGAGCCCAGTCAGCCAGTAATACGCTCCATATGTCTCCTACTGGTTTGGTCCAAACCGTCATGTCCCAGCTGACAGTTTAATTAGAGCCGGTCTGATGTCCAGCACCAACACAAGCCATCATCAAGACACCAACACTGCTGACACGATGCTGCACCCACAGAGGAAAACTGAAAGCTCTGACCAGAACAAAACACAAACACTTGTGACATTTGTCAAAATGTCAACATAAGGGCTGTAAAAATCAGCTTCAGTTCTTCACATGTGTGTCTTTGCAGTGAAACAAACCAGTTAGCATAGCTGCATCCCCAACATTTCATGTTTCTTTGAGGCTGTTGGTGGATCAAAGCAACTTAGTTTTTCTAAAAAGCACACAACAGCTCTACTCTGAAAACATCTTACAACAGGAATATTAGGATTGGCGGTACCAGCATTTCAGTTGACTGTTACTATCGTCCGATATTGGCCTGTCACATGTATTTTGGTGTCTTGTCTGATATAATCTAATGTGAAAACTTTATTATTTACAGAACACAACAGAGAAAACGATACCTGGGCGTAATTTAGAAACAGCATCATTACACAGTTTATCCACGATCTAAAAGGTAGTTCAGCGGACCAGTTACAGCCACTGGGATAAATACATAGATTCTAACTTACACACTGACAGAAACCTTCTAAGTTGCACACACTGTTCTGATGAGTTGTGTTGACACAATAATGTTGGCAGTTACACCAACTTCATTTATTATGCAACTTAATTTCTATATTAATCGATTTAAGGGAAAAATTTACAGTAAATTTGTGAAATTGGCTTAATAACTTCAAGCTGTGTGCAGCACATGTAGCAGAGCATGTATCGCAGCTGAGCAAACGGTGAAGCTTTGGCATTTTGACATTAAATTAAATGCTATAAATTACTACAAACACACACAAACAATATCAGCTGATACACTGATATCAGAATGTCTTGCTATCTAAAACAAGTTTCAGCCTAAACACTATCGGTCTGGCTCCACTGTACAAGGCTGCGAGTAACAATAATTTTCATCAGCAATTACTCTGTCGATTATTTTCCGAAATAAATCAATCAGTTGTTTGGTCTATAAAGCATCCGATGGTATGGTATAAAATGTACAGTCATCCTCAAACGTATTCATACCCTCCCATTGAAGAAGGAAAAAAAACAGCTTCAGTCACTGAAATAAGTTGAAATTGACGAAAGTAATAATAAATAAAAATGTAATTAAAATCATGACGTTGCCTTTGAATTGTGGTTCAACAGAAATATTAAAAAATTAAATAAATAAAAAGCAAAACAGCATGATGGGACCCATAAACTAATATTTAGTTGAACAACCCTTTGAGCCAATCAGGTGTCTCCTGTAACTCTCAGTCAGACTTCTGCACCTGTTGACAGGTGTTCTGGTTTCACTGCTCATCAGCAAAGTGCTCTCATTTGTCTGGGACAGTTTTTTTTTTTTAAATTATTCTTTTCAACCACAATTCAAAAGCAATGTCTTATTCCATTAAACTATAATTTAGCAAATTTTTATTTATTATTACCTTGTTATTTGAGTGACAATTAGGCTGTTTGTATTTAATTAAAATGACTTAAACTGATTAATCAGCTATCAAAACAGCTGGTGATGAATTAAATAAGTTCAAAGCGACAAATTATTCTTCTTACAGTTCTTGGCGTTTCTTTGCTCCTTTTCTTTTTGCCTGTTTATTCACCATAGTATAAAGTCCTGCACCTCTATGGAAATGGCACAACCAGAACTCAGAAATGTCTTCAGAGATTCATGAAGCATCACAATTTAAAGCTTAGATTTGGTTCATCCACCAGGTTGGAAACACACTCATGACACATTCCAGGACGGCCATGTTTTATAAAGGAAAACATGGCCGCCGGGTTCTGGGGTTCACGTCTGTTCTCTGCCTCTATAAGCCCGCCCTCGATGCAGAACAACTTTAGCAGTCCTCAACTTTACAAGACAAGTGTGAGATCTAAACTATATAAACACCACAGGGTTCTGCATAAACATTTTTTTTTACATCTCAAGAGGTGCATATGGCTTTTCTCCTACAATCCACTCATAGAAGTTGGCCAGTGATCAATGAGAGTTTATTCTGACTCATGTGTTGGACCTCCTCTCCATCAACAAGGTAAATTGAATCTTAAACTTGATTTTATGACTTAATGTTTCAACATTAAAGATGCTTTAGGTGTACAAACCAGATGCTTCTTTCTGTACCTGCTGTAAACAACAACAACAGCAGTGCAGGTCTTTCTATGGGCTGGAATACCCTCGTCACACTG
Source organism: Stegastes partitus (assembly GCF_000690725.1). Classification (NCBI taxonomy): domain Eukaryota; kingdom Metazoa; phylum Chordata; class Actinopteri; family Pomacentridae; genus Stegastes; species Stegastes partitus. The sequence goes on from NW_007578459.1 coordinate 131,208, forward strand.
AGGTGTTTAGTTGGGGGGAGCTGACAGTAAACCTCGTGCTGGGATAAGAGCTTCCAGGCTGAAAGAACCACCAAGGCTCTTTACAGTAAACAGTCAGACTGCAGATCCTGAAAAGTCCACAACATGACATGAACCAAAGACCCGGTTTAATTCACCGCAGCTGAATGCGATGGCTCTTGATGGAGTCTCAGGCAACAACAAAAAAAAAAAAAGAAGGAGCCAAGAACAAACCAGATGAGACCAGTGGAGTAAAAAAAAAAAGACTCTAATATTCCTGAAGGCAAATGAAGATGTTGGACTGAGTTTGTAATAAAACAAAACAAGGAAGAGTCCACATTAAACTCAGCATGTGGATTTTGGTCCAGATTCCAACAAGGACAACATTCTGGCATGGGATCACTGTCATATCAAACTTGCTGGGAGGTAATTGAAACCATGCTGCGGAGTCCAGGCCTCACATCAATTCCTGCACCTACACAAGCCTCGACCGCTCGGCAATTCATCAACCGACTTACAGAGAACAACTTGTGTAGCATGACAAAGCCGTATGTGCAACAGAGAACTTTAAATCCTGGCCTTCCTCCCCGTGCATCCCCGACATCTGCTTTGCATCTGGACCTGACAACAGGAATCATGCACTGACTGGTGGGCAAACTGCAGTTTCCAGCTGCGTCTCTACAGCACTCATTAATAGATACTTCACAGGAATGTAATGCGCATTAAGCAAACAGTAAAATCTATTTAATCCATTGGGGCTTTTATTGCACTCAATCTATCTGCAAATACTAAACCCCAATCTGATAGCATTTTCCTGGATGATACATACATCAAGCAGTGTAGATTATCTGGTGGATTCATACTGTTTGACACGGTAGGAGGTGGTCACTTGGTCCATGTGGAACTCCGTATGGGCAGCAGAGAGCATTGTGGGGGTTTAGCTAGCAACGGACACCATGACAAAGACATGTTTAATACCAACAAGTTATGGATTTAAAGATGTATTCCATCCAAAACACGACTTTTTCTGATGCAATTACACTTGACAACATTGAGCATGTTGTATAATTAACATAATGAGGTCATTATCCAGTAGAGTAACAATGTAATCATATGCTGAGGACTTATAGCCACGAGATCTCAAACTGATATTTGAAAGGTTGGAAAAACACACAAGTCCTCTTTGCCAAGTGGTCAAAAACTGTCCAAGTAAAGACATCAGAATAGTTTAAATGTCCAGGAAACAAACCTTGATTCACATTAAGTAATCCATCTTGGCCAGAAATGAGGTCCTTGCTTGAACAGGCGACCTGCTACTCCTTTAGTTATCAATTCACTGCCACGAAAAAGTCCTAGAAATGCAGTTCACTTCCTGTTTGATACTGTAGCTACCAGAAGAGTCAGTCAGTTCCATGTTGGGCAGCAGAGAGCATTGTGGAGGTTAAGCTAGTTAGAGACTCCATGATAAAGTCTTGTGTGATGCTCAATGCCACCCAGCCAGCACACGTGTTAATCAAATATATGAATATGTGACAGTAGCAGTTCTGACACATATGATGACCCCGTGGCTTTAAACAGTGATATCAGCACAAGACAAACGTCTAGTGTCCTTAATTAGTGTTGTCAATAAATAATTAATTGACTGATGAAGCTGCATTTATTATTAGGCTTTACTTCCTAAAATTTCCAACACCTGTGTGACGGCGGATGTAGACAAAGACTTTGGTTTAGGTTCATTTCCATGTGCATCAGTTATAAACTGCTGTAGAAGCCAATAACGTAATAACGGTCAATAACACAATAAATTTGCCATTTTTAAAATGCATTAGGCCAATAACGTAATAAAAGTCACATTGGCTTCTCCAACTGCCTTGACCAGGACATCCCTAGTGCACTCTAACAAGTAATTTAAGGGACCAATCTCAACCTCTTAATTAAGAGCAAAAGTGCAAGATTAAAAAAACAAATTTACTGATTTAACTAAACTGTTTAAGCTGTAAACATTACTTTAATGGGTTGTATTGACATAATAATGGTGCATCAAGTTAATATTGTGTTTATTTCAAAGTCAAATTCCTCCGTTAATTGGTTTAAAACTAAATTAAAGTTGAGGTAACTTAATAAAATTGGCTTGGCAACTTAATTTGTCTTTACGTTGAGATTGTAATTTCAAGTCTCCTCTTCAATTCCAGCAGGTTAAGTCTGGTTATTAAAAATATGTTTGATTGTAGAAGTAAAGCTAATTCTATGAAATAAACGCAATTTGTTGGTTGAACATAACTTAATTTGACGTTATCAGAATGCTGGCAGGTTGATGCAAACATGTTAGTTTAACTACTGAGTCCAAACATGAGAAAAGATGTTGTTGTTAAATTAATTAATTTCTTGGGGGGAAAAACACACAAAATCCAAAAACCACTGCAGAAAATATAGGTGGAGCAACTTCATTTTTAAATGTTGGTCAATCAGAAGACTTGTATACATTATTACGGTAATTAAGAACATAAAATTTAAAAACTCCTTTAAAATAATATGGAAATACGAGTTGGAACAATTTAATTCTTTTAAATAATCAACTCAAACTCTTGTGTTTATGCCACCAATCAATAAGTAATTAAAAACACCTTTGATTGTGGAGAAACGTTGGTTAAACACAATTTTTTAAATAATTAGAAGTTGTCTTAACTCAAAAAGATTGATGCAAATTCATTTTTGCTGAACCCAAACATACTTTTTTGGGGTTAAATGTCCATTTTAATGTGCAGAAAACAGAAGGATCTTTCTATTTAACCCCTGAACACCGAAAAATGTTGCAGGAACTGAAAACGAACCTGTTGTTTGTAAAACCCAAGCGGTGGTCCCCTTCTGGAGGCTGCAGTTGTTCTGTTTTAAACATCAGCTCGTCCTCTGGGACTGAATTCCAAGGCTGATTGCCAGTATTTGAACCAAGGCTCAGCAGAAGGAAAAGGACTCACGTCTACAGTAAATACGAAGACGGAATACTTCTTCTGCACGGAGATTTAATTCCAGAAGATTGTAGGGAGAAAAAAAAGAAGAAGAAGAAGAACAACAGACCCACGATAATAGAGAGCTAAGAACTAATGTCATTTAAGAGGCTAATAAAATCAGCGTGGAGAGATTGTGCAACTTAATCACGGAGCATTTTTGGGACTGATTGTTTGAAAACTACAGATAATAGATGAGTCATACAAGCGCTGAGTTGGTCAATTTAAACGAGTCTTAAACTTAAAACAAGTCCAAAAAAACACTCAAAACAAGACAGATGCACAGATTGTGTTTCATCAATCAGCTATTCCATCAAAAATCAATCAGAACTTCCCCCTGATGTCAATAACGTCAGCATGTTTTACCTTCAAACTATGAATGTTTTCAGAACTACAAGCACGCAGAGGAGGCTCCTCATGACCTTATCAGTACAGCACACAACATTTTCAACACATCTGACAAACTAACATCCATCCAGGTGTCACAATCTGAAGTCAAAACCTGCTTCTTTTTTTAGTAATTTGAATTTAAAAAGCATTGAATCTCCACCCAACCCTGTGCACTTCCAGGGCCTGTTACTGAATATTCACAGCATGAAGGCTTCAATAAATATACTAAATTTATTGTCGATTTTTTAAAAATCAGCTGATTCTGAGGCGGTCGGGGAATTTTTTTTTTTTTAAGATTTGGTAGCTTTTATATGGAATGACTCTTATATTGATCATATAGAGCACAGAGCAAAGGCTTCAGGCACTTCAGACGTTTAGGTTCTTCTCCATCACGCAGTATTTCTAGAAGGGCGTCTGATCAGTCCCAGATTTAGAGTTATTATCTTCATCAACAAGACAAACAAAACGTCCTGCAGCAGAATCCACAGAGCCTTGATTTGAGCACCGTGGAGTCAGAAGACTTAAAGAAAAGCCTCCAAAACAGACTGAATCCTCAGAGGAACCGCTGCTCATTGTCCAAGATGCTTTGAGTAAACTCCCTTCAACACTGTAGCGGGCAGAACCGGCACCATTCTAACACTCAGAACCCTCAGTTGTTGTTGTTTTAAATTCCCCAAATTACACCGTGAACCAGAAACTTTAAGAATGTAAAAGAGAATTCTTGGATTCTCACTGAAATAATCCTGTGCGACTGTGTTTTAACCCCAACGCTGTCACGATCAGTTAAAACTGTATGAAACCTCTGGCTCTCAAAATGGGTTTGAAAGAAAAGCATGCCACCTATAACGACTTACACCGTTGATCAGAGCAATAAGCTGCTCTGATTTTTAACCCTCCAGTGGTCCTTGAACTGCTCACTCGTCAGTGACACGTCGTTCTGTTAGAAAACCAAATCTAAGCTTAAACTTGTGATATTTAATCATCAAAATTACTTTATTCTGCGCGTCTCGTTTGAAAATTTGCCAAAAATAACCATTTGTTTTTACCAGATTTGGTAAAAATACAACAAATTCGGCGCTCTTCACTGTAATCATGAAGCCATTAATAACTCAGCTGTCACCAACAAACACGTGACAAATATTTAGGAAATTTTCAGCTGAACTGCAGGTAGGGTTTAAAATAGCTACAGTATGGAGAGCCTCTAGTTTCCTCCACTGTTGGCAACATCTGTAGAAAATGCTGTTTCCGTAGAGGTGCAGGACTTGGGAGTGTCTAAAGATTGTCAGTCATCCAGGTCATGGTTCTTCTGGTAGTTTAATCGTAGCAGCTGGACTTGCTTGAGTTCCTTGAAGACGTTCCACCTCTCATCCAAGAGGCTTCATCAGTTCTCACTGACTAGTTGGGAGTTCCAGATACTGATATCCTTAAGGAGCCATTAACACCTGAGTTATGGTTTCAACTGGCAGTTTGTTGCTCCTCCCCCTCATTATATGGGTCATTAGTGCTCCCCCTGACACAATGTGGTTTCATCTTCCTGGGGAGAGATCTTAGGACTAAGTTGTAAACAGGTGAGAGGTGATGCCTCAGACCTCCACCTCTGTTGAGGGATGGTTTTTCCAGTTTGACATAGATGGCTTCTTTCACTCCTCTCTCAAACCATCTGTCCTCCCTGCAGGCCAAAATCTGTACGTTGTTGCCTTCAAATGAGTGTCCTTTGTCCTTGAGATGCAGGTGGACTGTCCGGAGTCCTGTCCTGAGGAGCTGCTCTTCTCTGCTGAGCCATGCACTTGTGGAGCGGTTGTTTTGTCTCCCTGATGTACAGGTCTGGACATTCCTCGCTGCACTGGACTGCCTCCACCACGTTGTTTATGTCTCATATCTTGTCTTATCGGAGTGAAAAATGAGCCCACAGTGAAGAAAAACGTGACAGGAACAAAGAAGCACCTCTAAACTGTTGGAGTTTGGTGGGTTAAAGGCAAACACAGCCACCAAGTATACGTTTGACTTTGATTGTTCTGTTTTCTGCACTTCACATGAAGGTTTTTCATAATTGAAAGCTTCCTCGTTTACATTTAGGTGTGTCAGAGCTGTGTGCAGTCTGTCCAGGACTCGTTCCACCTCTAAACCTGCCCTTCAGCCTCTCTCCTCCTGCTCTGAGCAGTCTTTGCTAAATATCGGTAGACATTCGGAAACGGCTCAAAGTCGACTCTCAGAATTTGGACTGAGAGTCTCAGAACCACATCTGGTTCTGGTGCAAACCCCATTCCATCGCCGATGTGGTAATTTTTTCAACATGACAAAACTTAATACTTGGAGCAAATATAACCACACACACACTTGTACCGATGACCGGTTGCACCTCAGCGTTCTGGCAGGTCGGGATTATAATGTGACGAAACCACAGCGACCGGCCCAACAAGTTCACATCTCAGCTGCAACCCATTAACTTTACTGTCCATTAATTTGTTGTTCTTTCTGCTGATTAAACAATAAACTGTTCGATCCTTATCATGTCAGAAATTGGTGGAAAACGTGGATCAGGGATTCCTCGAACGTCTTTTTGTCCAAAGATGTTCAGCTGTTACTGTTACAGAGGAGGAAAGAAACCAGAAAATATTCACATTTAAGAAGCTGCGCTCAGTATTTGGACTGTTTTTCATTAAAAAACTCCTCAAACCAAAAACAAAAGGCAGGATTTATGTGAAATGTTGAGGCGTTATTGTAGAGCCCAAATGTAAATCAGGCTTTACTGTCCTCCAGGGAAAGTCTGAAATCAGAGATGACAAAAACATTTTTGGCTCATGAATGACCTCGATATTAGCCCCCAAATTTCTTTCTTTCTTTTTTTTGTTTGTTTTTTGTTTTTCACACCAAACTGACGAGTAAAACAGTTTTATTATCTAATACAGTCGTGACTCGATGATCCGACACTAAATGTAAAACCTTCTTTCATGTCGGATAGCAAGGCTGTCGGCTCGTCGAGACGGAGGTCGAGATACAAGGAGGGCTTGATGCTGGAAGGCTCATTAGTTGTTAATATTCATTGTTCATAGTTGTTATAATAACTAGTGCATTGCTGGATTTCACTCCTAACTGACCGGTGTGCTTGTGCACAGGCCTTCGGTTGACATCAAAGGTAAATATGTTCAGACAGCAGGCTGAAGAGACCCAAACCCGATTTTTTTTGCTCCTATGCGATCTGTATCTGGTCTTTTCATGACAGTCTGAACAACACAGATCAGATTTTTTCAAATGCGACCCAGGCCACTTGGATATGTGGTCCTAAATCCAATTGGTATCTGAGCTTTTGTCATGCGACTTCTGTCTGAACGGCCAGGTCGCATTTATCCGACCTACACGTCATTGATACACGACAAACTAGGGCTGGTCCCAATAGCACTTTCTGGTCTCTGGATATTCAGGCCCAATTAATGATGAATATCCAAATATTCGGCCCGGCCACTTCCACCCCGGTGCAGCGCTCTGACGGGGTGGAAGTGTCCAGAACACTCAGGCAGTACTTGGCTGCTGATGCTAGTTTAGTTAGCGCTCACACGTCTGTTTCACCATCGGCGGTGGCGGTGGGGGAGTGGCAGATACGCTCCACCGTTACCATCCATGTTTACTTCCATAAACACTGAGCACGCTCGCTGCGTGTGACGTCGTCGTGTCCTCTTCTGCACATGCGGGACACTTTTGGGTCGCATGAAGTTCACACAGCAGATCACATACAAGTCGCATTTAACTGGAAATGTGAAGGAACTCACAACAAATGTCACGTCACACACTTCCTCGGTCTCTCTTTCGTTGTTGCTCTCAATGTCACTTTGGTCTCGAGGCAAATTCATAAAAATCGTAAAAATCCATAAATTAGCCGCATCATTGTTTAAGCCGCAGCGTTTAAAGCGTGTGATAAAAGTAGCGGCTTATAGTCTGGAAATTACGGAAGATTTTGATTCTACATTTTTAAAAATGTTGTAAAATAAATAATTGAATAACTGAACTTTTTTTTTCTGATTTCTGAGTTCTCTCTCCTTCTTCATTCTGTTTCCACAGAGCTGCTGCAGGACTTCATGTCGCAATGAAAAATGAACCCAAAGTGAAGAAAAATGAGACGGGAGCAAATAAAAACGGCCACAAACTGCTACCTGGAGTTCAGAGGATGTATTCATCAGGCCTGAGACACGTTCGGCTCATTTGGGTGTTTGTACCAACCTGATGAATCAAACCGTGTTATACATATAAATTAATACGCTGGTTGGGTTTGGAGGAAAAACCAGCTGCAGCCTGGTTTTAGTTAAATATTTCCTGGTGGTCGCTGGGTGTAAAAAGAGAACGCTGACATGTGCGTGTGGTCAGGTGGTTTAGGCAACCAGGACACGTCGGTTACACTCAGGGAAAGTGTGCGGTTATAATATTGACTAAGTAAACATGTCTGCCTGCTGTGCTATGGTTTTTAATATTAAAAAATAATATATCTTTCCTGAACTGAGCTTTGAGTCGCCGAAACAGAACCACAAAAAGCAGGCGTGAAGGTTTACAGCATCTCGCAAATGTTGTAGAATGTAAATGGTACTAAGACCCCAAAGTTTAACCGACTGAACTTACAGGTAGTTAGAACGAGGTCCAGGTACGACGACACAGTTCACACTGAGAGCTTCACCGTTAATAAATATCTGTAGCTGACGGAGCTGTTCAGTAAATGTTGCACCAAACCAAAAAAAAACAAAGCTAAGCAGGTTTTCTTGATTGTGTTTCTGCAGGAATCTGTTCAGTTTCAAATAAGAAAAACACAAGTTTGGACCAGAAAACTTCTGACGGAATCACGTTCAGCAAACTAAACAGAGTTTGGGGAATCAGCTATTCGTCTATAATCAAACATCATTTAAATCACAACTCCTTAAATGATTAACAGCATTTATTTCCGTGTTAAGTGTTATGTATTTATTACAATAACAATGAATGCAGGTTTGTAAACTGACATTTAAAAATTTAAAACGTTAGCGTAATCTCACATTTTAATCAGTGGTTTTTGTTTTTTTGTGTTTAAGTTAATGTTGTAGCTTTTAAGAAATCAATACATTTAAAAAAAACAACAATAAAAAAAGTCTGGTTCCTACTTAATTTGAAGCAAATTCATTTGAATAATTAAATCCTGAAATCCAAAATAACAAATCTGAGTTTAACTTAAACATACTGATGGAATGGAATGTTTGATTTTATCTTTATGAATAAATTAGAATATTTATCGGACAACGCTGTACGTTAGTCAGCGGTGGGAATCAGTCCCCTGAAGACTTTCTAGAGTGTGAAGGAGCTGAAGGCAGTCGGTTCATGTTAACCATTTAATTTGCAAAACATGTAACAGTGATTACATAACATGTCCCTGAGCCGACATAAAAACCCTCGCTGTCAGGTCTGCAGCTGCTGGCGGCCGCCCAGAGCTAGCAGGAGGCAATGTCACGACCAAAACACACAGCGCTCAGCGGTGGGTTAATACATCATGTCAGTTGTCAGCCAGACCCATGCAGACCGAGACTGTTTAAAGCCTGGCCAGGTGGTCCGCCGTGTCGAAAGCTACTCCGCAGTGAAATGGATGTGTGTGCGCGCGGTGAATTCACTGACGTATGTTGTTTTGTCTGGGTTGGCTTCAGGCTGCCATTACTTATCGCTCACTTACACCTGTCACCCCTCAGCCCGGCTCACAGTCACGTCGACCGCAGCTGTCACAAGGAATCAGCCAGGAAAAAGTCCGCCGTTATGGGAAAGAGTGGCGGCTTTGGAGCTCAGGAGTTACAACATCGCTAACAAGTTAACTGGTTTTAACCGTTTAACTTCCCAAAATGATTGTTTATTAGTATGGTTTAGCATGGCCACCAAGAACGGCACCGACGGCACAACCTTCTGAACTCAGCTTAGATCCCCAGCTCTATTCAGCTTTATCAATAAAACCGACTAGAAAGTAGAAGACTGAATAAGACAGATACTGAAACACTGATGTGATACTTCAACGTTACACACAGTTTGCTGCTTTATTTACTTCATTTATTAGGCTTCATTTATTTACTGATCAGTATTGAGTTTAAATTCAATCCTTTATTTACATCCATTGTCACACAGATAGCGTTAAGGGAGAGCAAAGGTTGTGTCAGGATGCTGTTTGTGAATCACTTTTAATGACCCTTGATTAATCAATAATGGATGACACCAGTTGAACACAGTGTACATTTGTGTTTTTCTGGCATGAGCTCTGGTTGGAGGTCATTAACCGCCTCAGAAGTCTTTGTCATGGTGCCAGCTAAACCCCCACAATGCCCTCTGCTTTTGTGAATATGTATGATGTCATCAGTGCCCATCCTGACAGCACAGGTAGCTACTGCGCTAGCTAATGCTAAAGTGGTACTTTTTCCATCGTCACTGGCTCAGATGAGACGTCTTGCCTCACACAACGAACAGTCCGTGTGTCCTATTGTGTCAAATCCCAGTTAACTTCAAACACAAGTTGTGAGTCGTTAACCACCACAGAAGTCTTTGTCATGGTGCCCGTTGCTAGTTCAACTCCCACAATGCTCTCTGCTGCCTGTACTATAAGTATCACCTCCACTGGTCTCTACTCCAGGGATCTCCAACTCTGGTCCTTGTGAGCTACTGTCCTGCAGGTTTCAGACGTTTCCGAACTGCAACACACCTGACTCAGATTAATGGATCTCCAACAGCTTGCTGTCAAGTTCTGCTCAAGTCTGGTCATGATCCATTCATCTGGGAGACTTTGCTGGGCGTCAGGACAGTGAACGGCGCTGGAATCGCGGCGATCAGTTGTGATGTGGACATGCAACACCAACATGGAGTCAGATCGGAGACGACGCCAGCAGTTACCCGAGAGAAAAAAAAGCACAAACGGTACGAACGTAAACAAAGGAGGAGGAAGAGAGCCGGGATCCATGCTAGGCTAAAGGCTAGAGGCTAACCCCTCCAGACCAGCAGGACCGTCCTCCTACTCTCCAATGTCCGCTCCCTCCACAACAAGCTGGACGAGCTACGTTTGCTGAGAGAAACCCACAGAGAGTGGAGGGACTGCTGTGTGTCTGCTTTAACAGAAACATGGCTCCATGACAACATCCCAGACGGACAAACAGCTGGAAGGGATGCAGGCAGACAGACAGACAAACAGACAGACAGACAGACAGACAGCTCTGGGCAGCATCTGCGGCTTCATCATCGTCACACCATCATGTGTGTCTTTGTGTCCCTGAAGACCTACCAGGACCTGAAGAGGTTCGCCATGTTCAACGTGATGGACGCAGCTCCCCCTTCAGGAGACGTTCATTCAGCTAAACTTACAAATTAAATAATCCTGAAGAAACACTCTCATCTTGCCTGTACTACTGTGTATGTACAGCAAAATGACAATAAATCTGATTTGATTTTAAATGTATTATTTCTGACTGTGCTGTATGAAGACATCTCTGAGTCCTCTCTCCTCCTTCATGGTGGTTCTGTTTCCACAGAGCTGCAGGACTTTATACTGCAGTGAAAAATGAGCCACAGTGAGGAAAAACGTGACCGGAGTAAAAAAAAAAACAGCGAGGGTTAAGAGGGTTAAACAAACTAGCTTTTTGCCATGAAATAAATGTGGCCACATCTAAA
>NW_007578459.1:142311-194027 GCF_000690725.1 Stegastes partitus
AGCTTTTTGCCATGAAATAAATGTGGCCACATCTAAAGGCTGGAGTCTTCATACCTGCGGGTTTTTATACCGAAACAGAGCTTGTTTCCCGTTAAAAAAACAGAAAAAAAATCCACTAAAAATTCACCATCTGATCTGCGCTGGATTATGTGGATATCCTCTGTGCTCAGGCTGCTGCCACTGACCTTAAATCATGACACACTGCTGACCAGAGTGCCATTCAATTCGTTTCACAAGAAAACGCTCTCTTTCTGCGGCTGTGAGTTATATAAAAGGCTGGATGGCCTTAAAGGCATCGCCGTATCTGTGTCTGCGTACAGTTTGGCCTTGATATCTCAGCTGCAAAAATATTTAACATCCTCGGCCGAGTTCAGAGCTAATAGCCGTGACAACAGATCTCCACAGAGATTGGCTTTCACATGAAATCTGATTTCTGGTATTACGGCCGTTTCTACTGGAATGAACTGCAGCACAGCTTGAGGTTGGGACGTTCCTCGGAGACTTTAACAGCTTGTATTTGTAATATTTGTGATTGCTTTAATTAATGTCACCATGTGCATGATGGCTGGTTTTCATTCTGAGTTTTATTGTTGTCTTCTGTGAGTGTACTTTCAGATCTCTTACAAACAGCAACTGAGTGAAATGAGACTTCCTGAGTAAATAAAGCTGAAGAACCAGCTTTTTCTTTATTAGCAAATTAAGCAAAGTCTCTCATGTCTCCAGAATGTGTTTTTTTTTTTTTTTTTTACTTTTTTAGCTCCAAACACCACATAGATGGTTGATTTCTCTGTGACTGTACAACAGGACAGTATTAGTATTCGGTGTCTGTAGCTTTAGATGGAGCTGAGCTGCTGCTGGCCCCGCCCCCTTCAGGAAGAACACTCTCTGAATCGTTGTTTTACAGATGAACGGGTGTGAGAACAGAATTTTTTAATCTTCTGTCTCTCTGAGGATCATTTAAAATGAAATATCTGGGAATACTCAGTTCAGACGTTGATTTTAACTCCTGTATTTGGTGAGTTTGTCAGACAGCGTCATAAAGTCAGTACTTTAGCTGCTATATGTTAGCTTGGAAGGGTACTGCTGCGTGACATGTAATCTGAATAAGCTGCCTTTCAGTCCCTGTTTCATCCTCGTTCTGCTGTCTGACAACAGAAACAGAAAAATCTGTGAGAACAGCTTTATTGTGAATTCAGCTGATATTAAAATGCAGTATATGTGAGCACAGAGAGCAGAAGAGAAGCTAACAGATGCTAACGGCAGCTGAGCTTGGATACAACAGGCGACATGAAAACACACTAACACACCCCGTCCTTGTTTACTGGTTTAACTTAAAGTTTCCACAGAGGTCTGACCTCTGAACAGACCATCAAAACTAACCTTAGCTGCACAACAAGCTAATACTAAGGATTCTCCTATTGTTGTGGGAACATTACCATCAAGAACAACAGTTCATCCACTGGGTGTTCAGTTCATCAGATGCTGGGAGTGCATGAAGACTCTTGTGTTCACTCTTGCAGCCAACAGAAGAACATTTAGTGAGTTTTGCTCACATCTCAGATATTTTATAGTTTGGCAGAAGTAGCTGTAGAGAGTAAATAAACCTGGTGGACCGTGAGGAAGGTGCTCATTCTGATTGGTTCACCTGGAAGCAGTGAGGAGGCGGGGCAATAGAAGCTGGACCACTATTGGTTCCTCAGATTCTATGTAGAAACTAAATACAGTTCTGATTGGTTATAAAGCTGGGAGATCGAGTTGAGATGGGACTTGAGGAATGGCAGACATAAATGTCTTCACAGCCTATTTGCTATTATTTTAACACCCCAAGTTTTTAGGACAAACAAAATACAATATAAATGAATTTTCACCTTAAAGGAACCCTACGGACAGCAATGTTTTTACATTTCGTTTATTTTGGTGCAAGTGGCCAACAAGACAACAACAACCTCCTACTTTGACATTAATGTTATTTCTCTATTTCTCTACAGTTTGTGGCAGTAACCTGAGAAGAAACGTAGTAAAAGTAAAGAAAAAGCAGTGGAATAGACTTCAAAACAAAAACAAAACAATGTCCAACAAATGGCTTTTCAAATGTTTCTGGAGAAAAGAAACGTGTGTTGGTTGGAGCTGAGGGGTACGAAGGGTTTTCTGAGAAACCCTGGATGTAAACATCTTCCGCCGTTTACCAGAAAACTCCACAGGGAGTCTTTAGGGGGCACAACATTACGACTGGGTGGCCGTTTGGAAATCTGATTTAGGCGTCTCAAGCTGACTGGACTAAGTTAAACAAAGATCAGTCCAGTTGGTGTTAACAGTCAAGAAAACAAAGTCATATACAGTAAGTTCTTCTGCCTTCATTTGTCTATCTGACGTCGTCCAAATTGACCAGTTTATGTAAGTTTTCTGAGCAACAACAGCTTTCTATACTCCAGGACGTCCATTTCTGTTTTGGTGCACAAATACAAGAAGTTCCAGGTTTTTGAAAGGTTTACTCACAGACAGACTGAGATCAGTCCAGCATGGCAGGGATATTGTTTGTTTTAGTGTTGTTGTGGGTGGCTTTCCCCATTGACTTGCTTTATAAATACCAATGAAACACCCTGACAGGCCAAACTCTGGTATAGAAAATTAGTGACAGTAAAAACATTCTCCAGTTGCTGGCCCTCTTCCCGGAGTCATAAAAGTTTAAAGGTGTTCATAATTGCTAACACACCTGTAACAGTGCGGGCTCATGTTCCTGGGATGTTTATATCTGGGCCCCCTTCTTTTTCCTCTGCTCTTGAAGGCTGGAATGGTCACATGTTTTCTATTTAACTGTTTTGCTGTTAAACTTCAGGCTTTCTCTCGGCCTGTTTATAGAGAAGTGCTGTCTCTTATCCCCACTTTCATTTCATCATGTCGAGGGACAGCAGAGAATTCTTCAGAGCAGCTCTGGAGAAGCCCAACGTCTCTCCGGTTTGACAACGAAGGTTGAAACGGACCCAAGAACAGCTGGACCTCGACAGCTGCTGAATACACTGAGCGAACAGAGTCTCTCCAGTTTTACTGCTGAGAATCTCTTGGCCTTTCTGCTTTGGAAAGTTCTCCCAGACTTTTTTTTTTCTGCCGTTTTCCAGTAATTCTGTTTTTGATTCATTTCTGGTATTTTTCGTGTTTATTATATTAGCTGTTATTTATGGGCGTGTTATTGATTGCCTATACAGCACTTCATTACTCTTTTGACAAGAGAGACTGTTGAGGTCTGATGCACATTAACCCTCCAAACCTCGAAAACCGCCGACGGGTTTGAAAGGCTCGTTGTTCTACTTAGAAATCACCAAAATGACACCACGTATAGCAAGAAAGTGTAAAAATAGAACGATGTGTTGGATGGTTTCTGAACTACTAATCTATGATACACTCTGTGAGCTTAAAAATGATCCAGATTTAAAGCTTAAAATCAACAAAATCATGTTACTTTACTTGTCTTATTTAACATTTTGCAGAAAGAAAATAACCAGATTCTGTAAATCCATCTTGCATGCAAACGGTGTACGACATCATTAGCCAGTCGACACACAACGCATGAAACACTGAATTCAAGAACAACCCAAAAAGTCAGTTTTTGATTCTTTAGAATAGAAATATTTCCCAGTATGTGCTTAAACCTAAGAACTACAAAACCCTCCTGGGGGGTTAAAAGGGCATTTTGTCTTCAAAAATATATATATAGAGCTGTCAAAACTACAACATTTTTAGGGCCAGAACTGTAAAAACAGAAAGAGCATTCAGATTTTAGACAGTTTCTGAACAACCCGTCTTTACGTTCCATCAGAAAACGTAAAATCACTTCGTTCTACGAGCTCATATAGAAATTTGATTAAAAAATGAACCCTTTGCTCGAAGCAGATTTTGTAAAAAACAATGACCAACACTCACATGGCAAAACATGGGGACTGTTCAGCTGAACTGCAGGTTGTGTTTACAAAGAGCAGAGACGAGTACAGAGGCCAATTTTAATGTAAATACAGTTGTGAATCGATAATCTGACACTAAATGTAAAACCTTCTTTTATGTCGGATAGCAAGGCTGTCGGATTGTCAAGACGGAGGTCGAGATACAAGGAGGGCTTGATGCTGGAAGGCTCATTTGTTGTTAATATTTATTATTCATAGTTGTTATAATAACTAGTGTGTTGTTAGAACACTACGCATCGCTGGATTTCAGCCTAACTGACCGGTGCGATTGTGTACTTTCCAGCCACGGGGTGGAAGTGTCCAGAACACACAGGCAGTACTTGGCTGCTGATGCTAGTTTAGTTAGCGCTCACACTTCTGTTTCCTCCATCGGTGGCGGCGGGGGAGTGGCAGATACGCTCCACCGTTACCATCCATGTTAACTTCCATAAACACTGAGCGCGCTCGCTGCGTGTGACTTCGTCGTGTCCTCTTCTGTGCATGTAGGACACTTTTGGGTCGTATGAAGTTCACACAGCAGATCATATACAAGTCGCATTTAACTGGAAATGTGAACGAACTCACAAAAAATCGGATTTCACAAAAAAATCAGAATTAAGTCCTGTGTTGTACAAGTTGATTTCAGATTTTTTCAGATTTTTAAAAAATTAAATAATCAAAGAAATTCAACTTTATTATTGTTGACATCTGTCGGTTACAGATTTTATTTTATTTTTACTATTTAACTCATTTTCGATTTGTATATCTGTTTTTTTTTTTATCAAACTTGGAGTCTTTTTAGACAAATTTCAAGTCATATTTTGAGGTCATTTTGATCTCGTTCTCCTTTTAACCAACGTTAAATCATTCAGGACAACTTGTGGATGAGTTTAAAACGTCGAGTCGCACCGAGTAAAGAGATGAACAGCTCAGATGTGGCTAGAAAATACCTTTAAAAGGGCAGAGATCCTTAAATCAGTCGCTCAAAGTAACTCGAACGTTTCACATTTCGTCTGAAGTTTTATTGGCTGGCAAACCAGTGTTTTTAATAGGTAGTTAATTTATATGACCTTCACATACTTGAACTCCTTCGCTTTGGGCAGGAACTCACTCTGAGGTTGAAACTGAGCCAGTCGACGCTTTTATTGTGGCGGGCCTCGAACTTTGCTCCAGTTGTTATCTCGGCTGCTTTTCTCTGACAGTAGGGCTGCAACTAGCGACTAGTTAATTAGTCTTTTATTTTCTCAATTAGGCAATTAGTTTATTTGGTCTCTAAAATGTCAGGAAATGATGAAAAATGTCAGAGTTTCAGTTTAATGTCACAGAGGAGGAAAGAAACCAGAACCTACTCACATTTAAAATGCTAAAATCACAGAATTTACAGTTTTTATGACAAAAACTACTCAAAGCATTTAATTAATTCCCACAATAGCTGATGAATAATTGAACAGTTGACAGCTCATTAATAAACCCTTCAGCTCTGGTGTCTTTGTGGTCATTATGCAAGACTTTCTGGTTATTTTGGTTTACTTTTTGGTCATCATGCACCACTTTCTAGTGATTTTTGAACACCTTTCTGGTCACCTTGCATCACTTTCTGATGATTTTTATTCCTCTTTCTATCATTTTAGGGTCATTGTGCACCATTTTCTGGTTATTTTGCATCATTGTCTGGTCATTTTGTGTTACTTTTTGGTCATTTTACACCACTTTCTGGACACTTTGCAACACTTTCTGGTCACTTTGCATCGTTTTCTGGTCATTTTGCATCTTTCAGCATCTTTCTTTTGTATCTTTGTCACAGTTTTGCAGCTCTGTAGTTTCTCTGAATCATCGTTGTCATGTTGCGTGACTGTTGTGTAGTTGTTTATCTCATCTCTGTAGATGTTTCGTGTCTTTGTGAATGTTTTTCTTTCTTGTCATGAGTTTACCAGTTGACAACGTATTGCTTTGTCCTTGCAGCTCTCTCTGCCAGTGTCTGATGTTGGTCATTTGGTTGAAGTTCATGTAAAGCAGAGCGCACACTTAACTATTTACAGACACCTTTTCTTTCAGTAAATATCCAGTGTCGTGCCACATCATGGAAAATTAAATCTGTTTTGCCTGAAGGCTTTTTAAAGAAAAGCAGGTGTTCACCAAAACCACAGAGGCCCTCGACCTTTAGACCTGAATGTGGCTAAAAGCTATGCAGATGAGGAATCTCACGACACATGATGTCATTTCACACCTGGCATCGTACGAGACTGCGTGGACACCAGTCAGTTCCCATTTACCTCCAATATATTTACCCCCGTAAGGAAAACTGAAGGTTTGTGTCACCGTCAAGTGTAACAAGATGATGATAAACACAACCAGATTTAACATTTTCATCACATTTATTAACTTTACGCATCACAAGGCAGAGCTCAGAGTCAGACTGAAATGTTCAAAGAGGAGTGAAGTTTTGAACAACATTTTCATTCAAGACACCTCGACGCCAGGAAGGAAGCAATAAGAGACCCAAAAGCTGCTGCTGGAGGGATTCTCCCGGTCCAGTCTCTCAGAGTCACGAGTCCTCGCTTTGTTCAGATTCTCAGAAACTGCTTCCATTCAAACGGACGCTGCTTTAAAACTAAGCTTCATGAAAAGATGTGAAGTGGAGCTGCACGACACATCAGCATCGACACACAGTGTTAACCCTCTGAGCCCAGAACCCGCCGGCGGGATTGAAAGACAAGAAAACGAGAAACTTTAAAGAATCATCAACATTAAATCATTTATCTGAGCTACAAAGTGTAAGAAAAGGGAAATTCTTTGGATTTTAAACTTTTTTTTCTGTCTGTCAGGAAATATTTAAATTCTAATCATCAAAATCTCTTTATTCTACGTGACTCACTTAAAAATTTGCCAAAAACATACAAATTTCTTGAACCACAATCTGTAAAAAAAAACAAAAACGTTCTGAAGTTCTTGGTACAACTGAGTAGTGCCTGAAATCTCGTACACCTCTGACTAAACACGTTAGTTCTGAGATATGATACAATAAAGTACGAAGACTGAACAAAAAATTCGAAGCATGTTATGCAGCTCAAATCAATCGGGGGGTTTCTCTAAATCATCTAAAGTGCAGTATTTATCAGAGCCAGAAACCGTGAAAACAGAACGAAACTTTGGATTTTTCAGCTTCCTAACGGTCCTTGAACTCATCAAACGTTAGAAAAATGAACCGAAACTAAGCTAAAATCGTGATATTTCATTAAAATCACTTTATTCCACATGTCTCATTTGAAAATTTGCCAAAACTAAACCAGATTCTGTGAACAAATGAAAAATCCTGAGCTATCTGACACCACTGTGAAGTCATCAGACCAACTTGGGCTGAGCTGCAGGCGATGTTTCCACAGAGCAGAGAGGTCTGGAAGCAGATTTAACATGGAAATAGGTAAATATCTGTAGTATGTGGAGTCTAGTAATGCAACACGTACAGATTACAGGTTTTTTTCTCTAATTTACGTCCTTCTAATTTTGTCATTCTGCACAGAAGACATCTCTGAGTTCTCTCTCCTTCTAGTCATGGTTGTTCTGTTTCCATAGAGGTGCAGGACTTTATATTAGAGTAAAAAATGAGCCACAGTGAGGAAAAAAAGTGACAGGAGCAAGAAAATGCCCAGAAACTGCTCACAGTTCAAAGGTTACAGCTACTAAACTGTCAAATCAAAGAAAACACATCCAGAAGTGCTCAGTCTTGTCTGTATGGCAGCACATGCATGTTTAATTGAATGTCCCTGCCTTCGTATTAGCAGAGAATCTATTGCCGTTTCCTAACGAGCTCCATAAAGTGAAGCAGATGGAGGCTCTGAGCAGCATCAGCTCCGTCCTGAACCATCAGCGGGTCAGAGGAGGCGTCCAGCACCACTGACTGCTGGTCAGTCCAGAGTCAGGCAGCCTATAATCAGTGTCTGTCTAATGGCTGCTAAATGAATTGTCCGACCAGCAGCCCAGAGAAAAACAGAGCGAGAGCAGAAGGAAAACACCGACCCAGCCTAATGAAAGATCGGCCGGTTATTATAAGTCATTACCGAGCGGCCGGGCGGCGACCACAGACATTCCTCCAGACAAAACACACTCACACTTCGCTTGTCAACTTTCACTTTTTCTGCTTTCTCTGCAGTTCTTTGTGCGTGCATGTTTTTTTTCCTTCCCGTGCACATTTAAGGGACACTTAGGGAGAAAAATGGACACTTTCTTCTCCCCTGGACTTTTCCATATGTGCGCCTGTCTCCCAGAGCGGAGGGACGGTGGGCGGTCAGGAAAGGGTTAAGCGCTCGCTGCTCTATAAACTCGGCTTTAAGAGTCTGCTGGAAGCTACTGGTTCAGCCTTTAAATACAGTCATTGGACACATCCAGCCAGGGGTTTGTAGAGCAGCTGCTGACCCACACTCTGCTCCGGACGGCATGAAGACGCTCCTGCTCACCTGCGTGCTGCTGCCCTGGCTGGCGGCAGCTTCGGCCAGGAGGTCCGAGGACTCTCAGCTGATACCTGCAGCTCTGCCCGGCCGGCAGCTCAGTGGATACTTCACTGACCATTTGAAATCCAGAAGAGCCAGGGTGAGGACTCTGTTATTTATTATTTGAAGAAAACGCTGCAGAGATTGATGCCTATTAATTTGCTCAGTGTTAAAAGTGCTGCAGGTTTTGAGCAATATTTGACAGTTTGGGGGAAAACCTCAACAGAGTAGCTGCAGTTTTAACGGTCACTGGATCAGAAAATGCACATTTAGGATGCTTTTGCACAAAGTTCCTATTGCAATGTTGATTATAATGCATTGTTTAAAGCAAAGCCAGATGTTTACCTGTGGAAGTTAACTTGGTTTATTCTTGCAGCATAAACTCAGAAGGAACTTTTTAAAATAATGACTGACAGGATTAAACATGAAAAAAACTATAAATGCAAATAAAATTAATTAAACTAAAGGCTCAAACCTTCTGCTCAGAGACTCACTGGGAGGATTATTAGTTCAATATTAATTTTAAGATCAATCTGTTAATAGGGAATCCTCACATTTTTTTTCTTCCTGTCACATTTTTCTTCACTGTGGTTCATTTTTAACAGCGACATAAAGTCCTGCACCTCTATGGAAACAGAATGAAGGAATGTCTTCTGTGCAGTTTCATACAGTCAGAATGACAGAAATCAATGAAAAAAACAAAAGCTACGATTCTCTAATTGTTTGTTTTGTTTAAAAAATGAAGAAAAAAATTAACGTATTCAACATTTTCAAAACTTCTTCAGGTGTTACCAGAACTAGGAAATAATGAAGGCTCAACAGATATTGTAATATTCTAATTAGTTTAAATATGTCTCCTCTCTGCTCTGTTTATACATCGCCTGCAGTTCAGCTGAAAACTTTTTTGTCATGCGCCTGTTGGTCTCAGCTGAGTTATAACGACTTCACAGCTGCATGAAGGAATCCAGATATTTCAGTTTTTAACAGAATCTGGTTTACTTTTGACGACTTTAAATTTAAGTTTTTTTTTGTTTTTAAAAAAAATCAGATTTTCAGTTTACATTTAAATTAATGAAATGTAACGGCACATCACAGATAATTAGCTCACAAACTTGAAGATTCTACTTTTTTTTTCTGTTTTTGCCGTTTCTGGCTGATAAACGGTGTAATTATGGTGATTTTTTATCAGATTTCATGTCTGTCGAACCCACTGGCAGGTTTTGGGGTTCAGAGCATCACAGGCACAAATAAAACTTTGCAGTCCTGTATGTAGAACTAAATTAAAAGCACGGCGCTCTTGTTACAGTCAGTTAAGTACACGGCCAACATTCCCCTCAGCTCTGATAAATTCTGTTTAATAAGAAACAGCTTAAGAAAATCTCAATATCTGAGATAATTAAAAAGATAAAGACACATGAGAGCATTGCTAACGGGGGAGGAGTAGTTTCTCTCTAAAGGCTGATAACGTTCAAAATCAATAATCCAGCCACATTAATAATCCACTTCACGGTTCAGTCCGTTAATCAGACTTTATTAACAGCAGAACCTGTCAGCGCTTCATTTCATCGCATCCTCTAACAGATAATAACTCACTCAGCCCCGAGCCGACCAAACTAACCATTAACTAACCATTAACTAACCACACTAACCCCTTCAAGAAACATCCGAGTGGACCCAATCCAAACTGTGATCTGATCTGTGGGAAACACTTGCAGAACCAGAAGAACCCACAAACCCTCGGCGGAGCGAGAGGGAGGGATCAGCGTGAGAATAAATGGCTGTAACTTCGCTTTTAATGAACTTCATTTGGGAGCAGCTGTTTTCCATACAAACCTCCGCTGGTGCCAGACGGAGCAGAGTCGAGCCCCAAACCCTCCGCCGCTGCCGCAATTAACCACTAAAGACGGGCTTTATTCAGTTAACCTCTTCATCTGCAGCGTTCCTTTGGTTTGAAGTCCAGTCGGCCGGTTCAGACGCCGACGGCAGCTTTGATGACGGATAATAAACTAAACGTCAGACCGAGCATGTGGTGATGGAGGAGTTTCATTGGCAATTAGTTAATTGTTGGTTCTCTTCTTTGTTGGGTTCAAGCCCTCAGATTCAGCCGTGGATGGTTTATTGGTGTTAGGTTACCAAGAAACCACAGTTTAAAGATCTCAACAGTCTGAACTCCAAAACCTGCCCAGTGGGTTGAAAGGCGTGTTGTCTTCACATAAAAAGCAACAAACCTACACCACTAATCAACCAGAAATCGGCATGATTAACTTTCTGATGGTCCTTGAACCAATCATTCGTGAGGCAACATTCCACCAGAAGGCTTAAATTCACTTTACTCTACAGCTCTCATTTAAAAATTTGTGAAAAATCCAGTGTTTGCAAGAACAAGACTCTGTGAAAACAAAAAATTCTGGACAACTGTGAAGCCGTGACTGACTGAGTTGAGTCCAACAGTCGTGAGACAAAAATTCAGAGTTTTCAACTGAGCTGCAGGCTGTGTTTCTGCACAGCATAATTTAAAATATTGGTCGTAAAATATCTATAATATGTAGAACCTCCATTTTTCCATGTATTGTTAACTATTGAGGGAACTTGGAACAATGTTGGGCAATAGTTGTAAATCAAATAATCAAAGAAATTAGTTTTTTTTTCCCTGATTTCTGTCATTCTAACAGTGTCATTCTGCACAGGAGATATTTGTGAGTTGCCTCTCCTCCTAGTCGTGGTTGTTCTGTTTCCATAGAGCTGCAGGACTTCATATTGCAGTGAAAAATAAGCCCACAGTAAGTAAAAACGTGACAGGAGCAGAAAACTTCCACAGAGCTCAGAGGGTTTGTTTACCAGGAACCGTCCTCAAGCGTTTCAGAACATCCAAAGGTCGAAGGCTTCCTGAGGTCAGAGGCTAAAAAGCTGCAAGTGTCCACAGGATGCAAATTACATCATATATATACTTAATAATATGCTGCTGCGATGCTATCATATAGTAAACTATAACAGTCACAGGAAGCATTGTTCTGCATGGAGTACTTTCAACATCATAGCACATTTTCCTGATTTTAGTTTATATTATATTTTCAAATGACAGTGTGGTATTAATATCCATTACTGCCCACCTCAGTCTATCAGCAAACACTCAATAACTATATGCCTGATGGTGTCTTTCAGTGAAGGTGGACATGTAGATTAGTGGGTTTGTTGTGAGAGAAGCGGCGGCAGGTTGCTGCAGTCACAGTAAAGTGACTTCAGTCAGCTGGAAAGAGCCTCGACAACCAGAATAGTTACTAAAGTCTGTGTTTGCAGTCACAAAAGAGAAATAAAGTCTCCTTTCATGTTGTGTTTCCACTAGCCAAACTATCGTCTTAGCCAACGGGCAGCAAAATCCATAAATAATCGATTCATTGCTACAACACATAAGGAAAGTTTCTGTTACTTCATGTGCTGACAGAGTCACGTTTAACCTCGTGGATGTGACCTTCACTTGGTTACCTGAGACTCAGCTGTAGGAACACAGTCCTAGACTACAGGCCGTCCTCAGTAAATGAGCTCAGGCTGTAAGTCATTAACTTTCTCTGAAGTCTTTGTCGTGGTGGCCCGCTGCTAGCTAAACGCCCTCTACAGAATACGCACTGTTAGGGTGGAATAAAGCTTCAAACTGTGAGTACTTGGACTGAAAGTATTTCAAACCTGCCTTGGTTCTGAATGTTTTTGGGATTTACTTACAATCTACTTTACTGTAACGACAGCAGAGCCCCATCCCGTCCTTGTAAAGTGATCGGCTGCAGACTTTGATAATTTAAAGCGGTTCTTTCAAGACAATCAACATTAAGGTAAAATTTCTCTTGGAATCTCCCCGTTGGAACCTGTTCTAAGTTGGAACCGGTTCCCGATGTTCCACCCTACAGCGAACCATGAATTGGCCTTAAGAAAGTGCCCGGTCTGGTCACCTACCTGATTCTCATTGGGTTTCACATGGGAGCACTACAGTGTCACACAGGTTTGACTTTACTAAACCAGGGTTGGCCCACTGGCTGCCACGATGACGGACAAGATCACTGACTGTGGCCAAAACAACACCTAAAAAAGCTGTTTGAACTATTTCAAAACCCCGTCAAATATCATCTAACAAATTACTGGATTGGCCAGTCAAATAAGTCCAAGCACACACTGGTGGTAAACGACTTTGTAACGTGAAACCCAACTTTCACCAAAAGACTACGGACCATGATAACTTACCAGAGCTGAAAAACTCTGTCTCATCGCGCTAACCTTCTATACAGTATCAATAAACCTTTAAACTCATTGATCTGTGGCCAAAACTGGTCTTACTGGATCATAGTTGATCTTCACGCCCCCACAAATGAGGACCAAGTGGTGTTTACGGTTGTAGAAGTGTTTATGAGACCCAACAGGGTCCCTAACAGGCCTCAGTGATTATCACACATTCAGCTACTCTCACTGTTTGCAGTGAATTCTAAAACATTATGACAATCACCAGTCATCCCTGTGTGTTCGTCTCAGTCTATACGTTGAGGCTGTAAACTGCTGCTCCCTTGCAGTCAGGTTTGAACGACACGTTTAGCCGAAAACTGGCTGGAATTACATCAGAAACTGTAAAAACAAAAGTACTGTGGGGTTTTCAACTCTCTGACAGTCCCTGAACTAATCATGTGTGACGTGTTACCAGCTTAAGATTGTGTCATTTCATCAACATCACTTTATTCTACACGTCACGTAAACATTCATAAAAATAAACCGTTTTCTTGAACTTGTAGAAGAACAAAAACATTACGCTCCTCAGCTAAACTTAAAGTGACTCAATCTGTAGTTTTGGGGTGGTTTTTTTGCTCCCGTCTCATTTTTCCTCACTGTGAGCTCATTTTTCACGACAATATAAAGTCCTGCACCTCTATAGGAACAGAACAACCATGAATGGAAGGAGAGAGAACTCTGAAATGTCTTCTGTTACTATCACACAATTGAAATGACAGAAATCCTTAAATAAATCAATAGATAAAACAAGCTGAACTGGATTACTTACTTTACAAAATCAGAAAAAAAAACATCAACATGTACAACAGGCGTTACCAATACTGGAGAAAAACAGTCACTCAACACACTATGAATATTTACTACTTCTTTCCATACTCCTTCTACTGTAATTTAATTTTCGCATGTAGACATGTAGAATAAAGTAACATTATTGGTGAAATATTCTTATTTTAAGCATAGATTCAGCATATTTTCCACCATCTTCTCAGTTTTATAGTTTCTTTTTATGATGAATGGTGTTTATTGGTGATTTTTTTTTTTTTTTTAATAACAAGCCCTTTAAACCTGCGCACAGCTTCAGGGGTTTATCCTTTATTTGGTTTCTAGCCAAAATCTGACAGTGTGTAAATCTGTTTCCCAAGTTGACCTCCTAAACCCGACAGCGTCAGTGTTGTGCTCTAGTCAATGTCAATATATGAACAGGACACGTTTTCTCCTGCAGAGGGCGCTGCCTCCTGCTGATGAGCCCGATGACAGCCCGATCCCAGAGGGAGGAGACGCCTCCGGTAAGACAAAGACTGTTAAACTCATCTGCATGTGGCCACACATAAGAAAATGGAGCTAAAGTGAGATGTTTAAAGTTGCTTTGCAGTTGTTTGAGTTGCGGGTTAAAGGTTTAGTAAAGCCAACAAGACAGCTGGGTTCGTCTGAGATTTATAAGTGAGTGTCCAATGAATTCTAAACTGCATCACCTCTCAGTAACGGCATCACTCCTAAGTTGCACCGTGGAGTATTTGAGCTGTAACTGGTTCAGATTTACTACATTAAAACTTTCAACCCCACAGTAAGAACTCTTTGCAACAAAAGTCAGTCCACCTTTTATTTCTGAGATTACATTGTTCACACAACATATTGTTCAGCTGCTCCTTGCTGGAGTTGTTGTGTTGAACTACATTTACTTTTTTTTTTTTTTTTTTAAAACCATTTTCTGTTGGATCCCAGTCAGGACACATAGCAGGTTGTAGTTTTTACTTTTTTCGTCTTTAAAAACCCTTGTGTGATTTTGTTCTCTGAATGGATCTCCTGCTGGAATGTTCCTCTTCTTCAAGCTTCTGCAGACTGAGAGTCATCTTGTCAGCCAGTATTCTGGTTTATCCTCAGACATTCATCTATAAATGGCATCGCCCCAACACCTATGTCATCACACTCCCGCCTCCTTCTTCACTGTCAGGACGATGCATCCACTGTGGCCGTCCTGGTCAGGTTCACACCAAACATCTGGACTCCATCTGAGCAGAACAAGTTGATCTTCATCTGATCAAAGAATGTTCTCCAACATTCATCAGGCTTCTTGTCATGTCCTTTAGAAAAGCCTAATGAGGCAGTTTTGCGTTGAAGACCAAGCAAGGTTTGCTTTGTCCTGTAATTATGCAGCCTGATATGATGAAGTGTCCTTCACACCATCTGAGCTGTCACAGACACTCAGGCTTCCACTGATAAACCCTGTGGCAAGAAAATGTGTTACACTGATGTTCAGTTGCTCACCGACCTTCCTGTAACTTTTTCCATTTTTGTGAATTCTCACAATCAGATCATTTAGTTTCTCTGGAAAATTCTTCTCCATGTGGAGCCATGATGCAGACATAGACACAACCCATAGGTCCAAAACTGAGAAAGTTCTGCTGTTCACAGCTTATTTTACAACCATGTTAGTGCTGGTAGGCTGATTGTAAATCACAGATGAACTCAGATTAGTTTCAGTGATCACAGCTGGATTCACTGTTGCTGCATAAAGCTTCTACTTTGGAGCCTGAATTTTTAACACATTCTCTCCAAAATATTTGTTTTTGATTCATCAAATAGAAAACATTCTGCAGTTCAACTTAGAAACGATGTGATTATTAACAGGTGACACAACGCTGAATCTGTTGACATTTAAGTGATAAAGGTATGTAAGTATATTCTTGTAGCACCTTTTACAACAACCTGAGTTGATCAAAGTGCTGTTCATGTTTTGATTGATTTTTAATGAATGTAATGTGTGTGAAGGGTGTATTATCTGGCAAAGCAGAATGAGATTGGGACTCGTTATTGGCAGATACTGAATATTAAATGACTCTGGTTGGATCAGGTGTAAAATATTTAATGAGTACAGCCCTACTTAAATGTAAACAAGACCAGCAAAGATTATTCTAAAGTAGGAATGATGCTGATGTGGTGACTCTGTGTTGCAGATCTTCCCACCTGCCTGCTGTGTGTCTGTCTGACGGGCTCTGTGTACTGTGAAGAGGTCAGTCCAGACATGACCTCCGTTCCGACTCTGCCCAAAGAAACCGCCTACCTGTACGCCCGCTTCAACAAGATCAAGAAGATCAGCACCAAAGACTTCGCTAACACCGGTAAGTCTAAAAGTGGCAGAAACTGAAAGCTCTCAGCTAATTCTAACTGTATCACGGTACAAAAGACATTTCTGAGCTCTCTCTACCGCTAGTCATGGTTGTGCTGTTTCGATAGAGGGCAGGACTTCATATTGTTGTGAAAAATAAGCCACAAAAAAAAAAACATCCAGAAACGGTTTGAGGTTCACAAGGTGAAGCCCAGGCACCATATGTATGATTTAGCTCAGCAGCTGACAGGAATATTTAAGACTGATGTAATGCTAGACACAAACAACGATGGATATGAACAGTTTTTGTTTTGTTTTTGTGTCCGTCTGTCTGCAGTGACTCTGAAGAGGATCGACCTGACAGGGAACATGATCTCAGAGATTGAAGACGGTGCGTTCTCAAAGCTGTCCCTGCTGGAGGAACTGTCTTTGGCTGAGAACAGACTGGTCAAACTTCCAATGCTGCCCAACAAACTCACATCCTTCAACGCCAACTACAACCTCCTCAAAACCAAGGGTGTCAAGGCCAATGCTTTCAAGGTACATCATCATCATCGCACCAAACTTTTCAATTAGCAGTGTCCCAACCTGACTCAAAGGTTGGGTAATGTGGAGCATTATTTAATAAGGATACCCAGAACTATTTCTTGACCATTAGGGAGTGATCTAAAAAGAGACACGAACCAATACTTTGTATGTCTACCTTCATTTTGATGACACACTCCATTCTCAGTCTTGACATCTATAAATGTCATCAACACCTTCTGCCCCATATCACCACACCACCACCTCCGTGCTTCACTGTCAGGACTATGCATTCACTGTGATAGTCTTTGTCAGGGTCAGACCAAACATGCTGAACCTCGTCTCATCTGATCAAAGATTCATGTTCATGCAGTTAGGCTAACTGGTAATCCATCTAGAGATCCATTAAACTACCAAAACAGTATGTAGATCACAATAAGGTATATTTAGCATGTCCGGGGTAAGCTAACTAACTTTTACTGAGTCTATGTGGTGTCATTTTTCACCCAACAGAAACTAACCAAGCTGATGAACCTGTTTTTGGCCGACAACCAGCTGGAAGCGGTTCCACACATCCCAGAGAGTGTTCGCATCTTACACTTACAGGTTTGGACCTTTTACTGACACAATACATACAAATAAATGACATTTAGACACGACTGACACCCTGAAACTGTTGTAAAAAGTTGTGTTCTCAATTCAAGAAGTACTATTTTATTCAACATTATCTACCAATGTTAAATTTTAAACCTCATTTCTGTTTCCTCCAGAACAACAACATCACTGATGTCAACATAGACACCTTCTGCAGGTCCAATGACACCTACTATCTACGGCCAAGCCTCAGTGAGGTCCGTATGGACGGCAACCCGGTGGTGTTGTCCAAGTACCCCGACAGCTTCACCTGTATGAAAGTCCTGCCTGTTGGACGGTACCGCTGAGGAGGCACAACTTTACTGTAGCCCATTTGTTGCTGATGGAGCACATTTCCCACAACAGTGAGATGGGGGATGCCGTGACGTTCTGGATTTTGGGGAGCTGGTCCCATGGTGGGGATAAAGGTGTTTTTAACTTCAGCAAACCAACAAACAGCTTGTTTCACTGTCAGGTCGAAATGAAACCATTCACTGGACTGAAGGTGTAGAGCTGAAGGTGTTTCTCAACTCATGTAAGGACCTTTTACTTTTACTGACTATCAGAGAGGAGTATATATATCTAAACTCCACCTGGTGGAACAACCAGGTACTACAGCTGATCGACAATACATTTACAAGAAAAAACCTTAATCAGGGCATCCCCAGTTTAAATGTTTAATATCAGAGTTATTGAGCGTCACACTCACATGAATCTATGTTGAACTACTTGAGAAGATGTGAGAAGGTCTCAGTACGTTCCAAACAAACTGTCCAACCATGTCTAAAATCAGAAGATGATGACAAACACTTTGCTATTCACTGCACCAAGTGTTTGTCACATTGTCTGCTTTACAAAAACACAACATTTAATTTCATTAACATGAACTCTGGGACTGTAAGAGTCTAATGCAACCCCTTGAATGAGTGGAGCAGTGCAACACCTCAGCACTGACAGTCCAGTGTATGGTTTCATTATGACCTGACGCTCTGCTACCTGGATGAATGAAACTAAACAAAATGCTTGTGACCTCAAACCAACACAAACACTCATCTGCAGCCACAAGCCAGCCGAGGGCTGCACTACGAAGCAAGTTCAACATAGTCAGGCTTTCTCTGGGTTAGCCAAATCGACAAAACCCAAAACCCCGACCAGGGACACTGGGTATGAATCAGAGACTTTCCATAAAAGAAGTGGGGGTCACGTGACTCTTCTCCTGCACAAAATGGGATTGAAAAAGAGTTCAAAGAGGAGTGCTGGTAGGAAACTGTTAATGCTGTAGGGTAATATAGTTATTTTCCCACTCAGTGACTCTCGGCTGCTAATTTCTAACTTACAGCTGCGCATTAGAGCTCTGAAACTTTCAATATGGTGCTCAACATTTAGGTCTGGAACTGTCCCAGACTGAAGGAGGCGTTAGTCTTTGGACAAATCAAAGTCAAATTAAGGTTACTGACTGAATAAAGGAATATTCCTGTATTACACCTGGTACCATGACAACCCAGTTGTGCAGCATCAGTTACCACGTTGATGTAGCTGTGCAATCTCAGTTGCCATGGTGATCCAGCAGGTTAAAACAGAGCCACCTGACATTGAAAACTGGGCTCCACACACCTCCGTAACTCGTTAACTTTGCTTCGTAGTACAGCCCTCTGGCTGGCTTGTAGCAGCTGTTAGTTTAAAACACAGCAGTTCCTGCTTTTTTACTCTTACTGCAAAGACTAAGAGTCAAAATCAGGTACATTCATGCAGCACCTTTTGCTGCAAATAAATTCTTGCAGAATTATGTCTCATTTTAAATTTTGCAGACTTAGACAGTATTGAGCTGCCTTTCAGGCTAGCTTTGGAGCAGACACTAAATTTAAAGTTTTGAAAGTAGAGTTCTGTCAGACACACTATCACAACTGAATAAAAACGTTAGATTAAGAAACAGACAATGTTTGAACATGTTTTCGGAGTAAACCGCAGCAGGCAGAGGAAACATATTGTACATGTTTCCTGCCATATGTTTTTATCTTGGGGCTGTATTTGCATATTTTTGCATGATATACAGTCAAAGAAAAATTTCATATTTACTGTATTCTCGCCTTCAGTTCAGCCTCAGTTTCAGCTCCTGTCTTCTTAAAACCCTCCTGATGATTGATTTTGGGGTTTTTTTTTGTCTTTCTTCACTCAGAATGTCAGCTTCTCTGAATAACTTTAGCAGCAACCTTAGCAACAAAGACTACAGTTTGTGAGCAGACAGTCTGAGTCGGGGAAGTCGAGGCTACATTAGAAACAAAGCACACGCTTTCTACATACATGCTTTGGAAGTGCTGCCTTGTAAAGAAAACATCCTAATAGTGAACAAGTGTTCAAAAACTACAAAAATGTCTGCCCCCCTTTTACACGATGATACTAAGAAAGGAGAGGATTTAAGTGATTTCAGTCAAACAGAAGGAATACTTGATACATGCACGATGATCTGCAGTCTAATTTCGCTTCATTGTCACATGGCCGTGGTGACAGTATAAAAGCCCACAAACCTGTGAGCGCCGTGAACATTTCTCTTCACATTAACTCTGTGTTGCTTCGAGATGTCTTACTTGTCACAAAGATCCCGGCGGACTCGACGTTAAACTAAAACATTAGATTTTCTAGACAGACAAGAGCCATCTGTAAATACTTTCCTCATTGAGGGAAAAGTGGGCTTTGCTCCGCTGCTGTGTGGATTCATGTTACTTTTGATTATTCTATTAAAACCGCCTCCATAAGGGCAGCGACCATGTAGATACAACCAGCTGCAGGCTTCCTGAAGTACTTTGTGACTTTGCTTCCCTTTGTTTAATTTATAGACTCCAGTTGAAGAGAACTGGGGATCAACGTATCTATGAACTATAGTAATGTGAATGTTACTCATCTCGCTTCTGTCTGCTTTAACAGTGTCTCGCTTTGTCTCTAACTCTTCCCTTCCAGTAATAAAAGATAACTGTAGAGGTTATTACTGATGTGAATAGGACAGTGGTGTACAGGAAGACGTGTATGTGACAAGGCTATGTTCAAAGATATTTGAATAAAGTTAAACTTTTTTTTTTTTAATTTAAAATGTGTCTGGAATCATTGCTGGAAAAGGCTTGAAACATAATGAAGACCGTAAACATGAAAAGATTTAAGGAGAACACAAAAGCCGCCTACATGTGGTGGTTTACGTGTCTGAACATCCAGTGAGGCAAAATAAGCCTCATGTGACAACAGCGGCTTGTACAACATATAGAGCCCCATTCACACCAGTTCCTGCCTCCTAGCAATGAGCCCACATCAACATTATTATCAAAATAGTAAAAAACTAGAACATTGTCTTGCTATACTTGCCTCACATCAACTTCTACTGATGTTAGAGGCCTCAACAGTTGGTGAAATGTCGACCAAAAACTGTATTTTAGTAGGAAATATAGATACATCCACATATATATACACTTACAGGGACTTTCTCGGGCCCCGATGCCAGCCTTGTTTGAAACTGTACCACTTTCTTCCAATTTCAAAGACTCAATAATAAAAATTTGTCCTTTGCTGGAAACATCCAATCATTTGGATCTGCTGGAAACTGTCTTCGCCACACGTCATGGCTCTGGGAGTTTAACGTCTGGAGATACTGAACCCTTAAAATGGCTTCACATTAATACTGTTTTGATGGGGTTCAAAATACAAAAACTCCAAGAACTGAAAACTTTCAAAAAAGCACCTCTAAGTGTGGACACACTAAAAATACAGACGTCAAACACTCACATGATACGTCCGTGTTGGAGCTCAAGCCCTGCTACGTCCACTACAAGCTACGGGACTAAAGTTTTCAAGCCAAAGAACAGCTCGAGATGCTGATAACGGTGAGATTTACACCATTTGGTTCACTTTCAGTTCTTTAGTTGCAATTAGCACGACCTCCAACACCACAATCAGTGTAAATAATACTGTGTGCAGACTTTAAATATTAAAAAATGGAAGCACTGCAACGACTCTGATGCACTTGCAGATGGTCGTTTTTTTCTAATATCGCACATTTTCTCTCATATCTCACCTGAGCTCTTAAAAAAAGTCGATGTTTTGAGTCATCAGGTCAATAAAGATGCCACAAAACTTAAAAACACACACACAAATATATCTGCAGAAAATGACATCTAATGTAGAACAATTTTAAAGACTCTTAATACATTTGCAGATTTATCATAATTTCACATTTCTTTTCTATTTAATACCTCAAACTGTGTCTGTATTTTGTATATCACTAAAAAAAAATAAAGCATGACTCCAAAGCAGCAATACAAAGCACACTGATGTGATGAGTGCTGCTACTCCTGGTGCAGATTTTATATTAATCACAACGAATGGGATGCTGTGGGAAAACAGACTCGACTTTGGAGGAACACACTCAATTTTCAAAGCTCGCTGTGTTTACTGGGGAAGTGCCAGCGATCGGCCACATGCTAATAAACGATGTGGTTTGTAAGTGAATGTAGCCGACCGTCATCAGCGACTGGCTGCTTATTTCTGCGGTCACACGGCAACAACAGGCCTCAGATTCCTGGACGGGATGCAACCTTTTTTCTTTTTCTTTTCTTTTTTGTTTTTTACTTGTTTACTCCTCTAAGTGCATGTTTTGTCTGTGTGTCATTAAAGCGTGGAATACATTACAGCCAAAGAGCTACAATGGGAATTACATTTTTCCATAGTAATGCTGAAGAAAATGCAAGTAAAGCAAAAATAAGCGTTTAGAGCACACGGGCCGGTATGGAAAATGTGGGTTAATCCTCCTTCAGCGCGGCCAACTTGGCAGAAACTTCATATTCTCCGAGTAAACAGCAGAATCGGTTCCATATTGCTCCTGCAGCTTGATGTACTACTTGAAATGTTGCTGCTACCTCTTCAGCGGAGACCCACCCTGATGCTTAGCATGTCCTCACCAACTCACACCTCCTGCACTGACCTCCTCTGTTCTAGTCTTTAGCCACCCGGAGTCTGAGCAGCTGACAAACATCTCACTCTGCAGGAAGTGGCACTTGTTTTGGAGGCATCATCATCACACATCCTTGGATGTTTTAACTGTATGTCAGTGGAACAAAACATTGGAATGTCGTTTTTTTTTTTACCCTGATATCGTACAAAATTCCTGTCACGTCACCAGAACTCTCCAGAAGAACAACACTGTTAAGGATTGTCATACTTTGGTTCAGGAGGCCTCAGTCGCTTTCACAGAATTTACCTTTTGATCTGATTACTAGCATAAGAGCAATGTGATAGAACAGCAAGTTTCTCCCAAAAAAACAAAGTAATAAAATGTTCCTGTGATTCTGAAATACAAACCTGACATCAGTCGGTCCACTCTGGTGCACAAACCCTGAACTTTGATCTTTGACTTCTCACTGGACCAAACAACAAAGCTCCTCCACTGATGGATGAGGGTGAAACCCAGCAGAGGTTAGAGATGAAATCCAACCCGAAGATGCCGTTTTACCTCCGTCTGCCCTCACAGTGACCAACTGACCATCTGGTCTCCTCGACAATGCAGATGATCCATGAAAGTTAAAATGTCCCAGCATGCTTTCGGACTAAAACACTAAGACCTAGCGAACAGTTTGTGGTATTCTCACTGGATAAAAACACTCACCTTCCACAAAAAACATGCTTTATGACACGGCGTCACCAGCTGTGTTGCATCGAACCAAACCCGACCAAATCCACGTTCATTTTAAACAGCAGCATCGCGTGTCGGCAACAGATGAACCTACGAGCTTCGTGGACAGCAAGTGTGTGCAGGTTCGCTTACCTGGAAGTGCTGGAAGGTTCTGCATCGATCGTCGCATCTGTCTGAGAAAGTCCTCAAAGTCCTGAAGAACAGCAGGAGATCCCTGCTCTCCTCCACGCTGAAATTAAACCACACACTTTATTAAAGAGCCGCGAATGTTTGCAGCCAGATAACATCCAGTTCATTCAAACTGGAGACCATGTGTCCATTAGCCTTCACTGGTCCAATACAGATGAGATGCAAAAAATATATAGTAATGTATTTCTTTAACATTTCTACACAAGTTCATGCATTCTGTTTCAATCAAAGTGGAAGTTTTACTGCATCATGTTTTTGGAATAATGTTTAAAAAGAAATCTATGAAATCACAAAACTAGAATGTAACTCAAAGAATTTTATTTTTTTGAGAGAAATTTGACTTTTTTTGTTGTTTTTACGTAACATTTGTATTAAATTGTCAGTCGGTAAAGGAGTTAAAATGTTCATCGTCATATGTAGCTTTGAATAAACCAAAACATTTTTTGTAAAAACGTTTTAAATGTTTTAAAATTAAAAACAATCATCGAAGAGTATACACCAGTAACACTGCTGTCTTTTTCTGATTTTTGGGGGGTATTTTTGAAATACACAAGTTTAAAAATAAATATGAATATAAACTGCATGTCCACTATAAGATAACATTAAAAACTGGTAACTGAATATTCAGAACACTTAGATTTTTTCCAGGACTGTATCTCTATACTATTTTAAAGCAAACCTTAATTACCAGAGGCAGTCAACCTTTACCTCAGAAAGGTCAATTTGGAGGATTTTTGTTTTATTATTACAACATTATGGACAAAAAGAAGGCTGAAGAATCTGTCTTAATGAACTGATTTCATTCTAACTTAAATATGCACCAGAATATGATGCGTCCATCAAGTCTAATGTCTCCAGATACTCCAGCATTCACACAACAAACCAGCAACTTTAGAGCTGCTCACCCAAAAACTATTAAAGTGAAGTTAGAAAAAGGAGCTTCCTTATGTACAGCATACTCTATATCACATGACATTTGTTTTGGTCCGTCTGAGAGAGTCTGGGACGTTCTGTTAAAGGATTTCCAGAGTTTTCCGTGGGGGCCCAGGGCTAGACGGCAGCCGGGTTGAATTTCCAGATGACTGTTATTCCACACAGAGCTGATGGAAACATGGCAGCTCGCTGCTATATGATGGAGCGCTACCAAGAACAGAGCGAGGGAGACAGACCAACGCCTCGTTCGATATTTTATCTGCATTATCTGGTTCTACTGGTTCCTGAAAGGTCCCATATGGTTCAAAATCTATTTATACTGGGTTTTGTTTGTCTTAAACACTTGGAGGTGTAAAATAAAAGCTGTCAGTATACAAATATGTTAAGATCATACTTAATCATCCCTCAGCTACATCTCCTCCCAGCTGTACAACCAATCAGAAGTTTATTCAGGTTCTACATACAACGTGAGGAACCAATAATATCTGTTTAACCCCGCTCCCTCTCTGCTTCCAGGTGAACCAATCAGAATGAGCAGCTGCCTCACAGTCCATCAGGTTTATTTACTCTCTACAGCTGCTTCTGCTAAACTCTAAAATGCCTGACCAACAAATAAAACTCACCAAATGTTCTGCTGTTGGCTGCAAGAGTGAACATAAGAGTCTTCATGCTGAACTGAACACGCAGTGGATTATTGTTGTTATTGATGGTAATGTCCTCACAACAATAGGAGAGTTCTTGGCGTTAGCATGTTGTGCAGGTAATGTGGCTAACATCTCCATCTGTTAGCTTCTCTCCTGCTCTCTGTGCTCATAAACTCCATTTTATTACAGCTGATTAGACAGTAAAGCTCCTCTCATTTCTGCTTCTGTTGTCAGACAACAGAACGAGGATGAAATCGTGACTGAAACGCAGCTCAAACACACTCACTTTATTTCCAAGCTGTAGTTAAGCTACAGAATTTATAACATCGTCTGACAAACTCACTAAAGACAGGAGTTAAAACCAACGTCTGAGCTGAGAATTCAGATATTTCATGTCAAATGATCCTCAGAGACAAAGAAGATACAAAGATCTGCTCTTCCACATTCATTCAT
This sequence comes from Stegastes partitus, assembly GCF_000690725.1. NCBI lineage: Eukaryota > Metazoa > Chordata > Actinopteri > Pomacentridae > Stegastes > Stegastes partitus. Next base: position 167,154 of record NW_007578459.1, read on the forward strand.
CTGTCAATCAGAGAGAGTCTTCTTCCTGAAGGGGGCGGGGCCAGCAGCAGCTTAGCTACGTCTAAAGGATAAAACCAGGATTTATACAGTCTTGGAGGAATCAGCTGTCTTTATGTTGTTTGGAGCTGAAACACTGAAAGAAACATTCTGAGGACATGACAGACTTTCATTTCATTGTAAAAATGATGTCGTAAATCAAATCCTAACAGCCGTCAGAATAAACACACTATTGTGTGTCAGTAAACATACAGAACTTCACTCGTTTTAAATCTCAGTACAGTTTGTTTGTTTCATCAGATGATGTCTTTATCATAAAACGAATACTTTATTGGCACTGCAGTGCAGCGCCGTGGAAATAACTGTTTAACATGCAGCATTTATGAGCCACAATGAAATCACTATTTTATATTCTGCAATTGGCAGAAAAAATAAATAAGAAAACAATCCCGAGGGCACACATCATTTACACACAAAAGCTCCTTTTTTAAATGACACAGCATCGTGCAGATGTAATGTAGTCTCGTTTCTATCCAACCGTTTATTAGTGGAACAGCTGAAAAGCCTCGTAACCCAACAGTCAGCAAGTGTTGGGGAGTCGCTGCTGCTGCTGCAGTGCATTGTGGGAGGAGGTTAAAGGACTCGAGGCGGACTGGATTATGTCAAGCTTGGTTCTGAATCTCTGCCATTAACACACAGAGTTGCTGTTGTCATCCCTGAACCAGTCCGACTCCCAGCTGCAGCTGAGCGAACTCCGATCCAGGCCGACGGTGTGAAATGAGCTGAGGGCAGGACAGCAGAGATCCATCAGCTCTGGAGCTCAAAGGCAGGTTTGTTTTCAACACAGCTGCTGCTTTAAATACAAGGCCACTCTTACAGGACGTCTGCATGTATTCTGGACAGTTTAATTGAACTAGTTTTGCTCTGTGGTCACAACAACTTGTATTTTAGGTTTATGAAACGGCAGAGTGACGCTGGATGTCTGATTTCTGAGGGAAGGACTCTGACATGCAGGTATCTGGAGAAGATGGCATCATGAAAGTCCCTCCTCAAGTCAGTTAAACATCTTCTGTTACCCATGAATGTAATTTAGACATTTTATGAGAGTCCATCCATTGTATCGCCACAAAGAGCTTTACCTGCTCATGGAAGCAGATTTACAGAAACAACCCTGAAACGAACACATCTCTTGATAGACGTGACGTGAAAACACCGCCACAGCTTCTGCTCCACTGACAAACACGGCGGCAGATAAGTTTCCTGGTCAGACAGAATTACGACACAAAAAAGTCAAGAAGTGAACGTCAACATCCAAAGCATATGTTATATATTATATTTTTGATCCTGTTGGTCCCCAAGAAAGGTTGATGTTGATGTATATTTTACCAAATTACATGTTAAATTAAATTAGTTTGAAAATGTTGTTGCAGCAACAGCCCCGATGAATAAAGGTGAGCCTCTCTGTGTGATATAAATAAACTTTCTTGCTGGTTATGACTCAGAAGTGTATTTTTGTCACCAACTAAAACGTGTCAGCATGACAGAGAATCCAAAATGGCCAAATAGACCAAAAAACATGCTGCTATAGTTTGATCTGTCCTTCAGCTTTTCATGAAAACTCAGTTTATTGCTTCTTTGGGACGACAAACCCAAAGCAGCCAATTAAACTTTCCAAATCCACACCTCTCATTAAAACCACTATATGATAAGTTTGCTGTGTTTAAATTGCTTCTTCTCTGGAGATTTAAAGGTCCCGTGTTTTTCAGGAAAGTAATAAAAGCCCTCGTGTGCCATGAATGTGTCTTTCAGTTTAGAACACCATTAAGACAGTTGATTCCTCCATGACTGTATACATCCTGAGCTGCTTTTCAGTCACGATTTCATCCTCGTTCTGTTGTCTGACAACAGAAACACAAATGACAAAATGCAGTTTATGTGAGCACAGTGAGCAGGAGAGAAGCTACCAGGTGGAGATGTTAGCCACATTAGCTGCACAACATGCAGGAGATTACCATCAATAACAACAATAATCCACTGCGTGTTCAGTTCATCAGATGCTGGGAGTGCATGAAGACTCTTGTGTTCACTCTTGCTGTCAACAGCAGAACACTTGGTGAGTTTTATTTGTTGCTCAAACATTTTAGAGTTTAGCAGAAGCAGCTGTAGAGAGTAAATAAACCTGGTGGACTGTGAGGCAGCTGCTCATTCTGATTGGTTCACCTGGAAGCAGAGAGGGGGCGGAGCTATACAGAGCTGGACCGCTATTGGTTCCTCAGTTTCTGCAAAGAAAACTGCATTGAGGGAATAGCTTGAGGAATGGCAGAAGTAAATATCTTCATACTCCGACAGATTATATTTTACATCTCCAAGTTTTCAAGTCAGAATCAGTTTTATTGCCCGATTTTTTTTGTTGTTGTTGTTGTTTCTTCTTACATATGAGGACTCTGATGTGGTGATTTGGTGCATCACGTTTAACAGTGTCAAGCGCAGAATTTTTAATCTAAATAGAAAGCAAGTTTTTCAAGCACAAGGACAGACAGGCAGAGTAAATCCAAGGAATCATAAGTTCTAGACAGTAATAGAAATGTTTATAGTGTGCAATAATGTGCAAATGTACATAGTATGACGATGTAAACAACTTGATGTACAAAGTACAATAAAACCCTATTTAAAGGTGAGACAGTGAGACAAATAAAACACAACAAAAACAGACTTTCACTATAAAAACCTACATTTTAGCCCGTTTAAGATCATAAAATTCAGTGTGTAAAGATTCGACATCGACACACTAGCAAAAAACGACACCTGGAAACAGCTGAGCGTGCAGATCTCACAGTGACTCACTCATTAACTGAGTAACTGTGACCTGCAGCATCTTTTCAGAGTTTTACATGTGTAACTACAGGGATTCTGTGTTGGATGGCGAGTGCTGCCAAAGCATGGGTGGCCACAGAGGAGGACTGTGTTGCATCAAGCACTAACAAAGTTAAGAACTTGAGGGAGACGGCAGGACAGATGTGGAAATATCTGCTGAACAAATACGACCAACAACAGTCCCGGTGTCCATATTTATCTCCAACGGCTCAGACCGCATTGAATTAAAGATTATCAGTCCGATTTGGGCTGTAAAACCGACTCTCTCTCTCACACACACAGACTCCTGACAAGGCAGCAGTGTGTTGAATCATTATCTTCAGTATTTTTCCATCTGTTGTTTGCCAGATTCTGCAGACTGAGCCACACGATCCAGATGTGGTTTGGCCTCAGATGTAGAGCAAATCAGACTTTGTCTCTGTGTTGCTGAACCACTGACAAAGCTTCCTGGCAGATTGCGGTTTATCGGGACAGAAAATACACCTATGCACATGAAAGGCACCGCATTTGTTCTGTATTCCACAACCGAAGGCGCATCAGTTTGATGTGACAGGAGCAGACTGCTGTGCTTCATGACGACATATGAAAAAAATATAATAAAATCTGCTTACTGTTGGAATAATTAGAGGTGACACCAGCAATGGCTACTGGAAGAAACAGCGTAGTGGGACATTTGAGTGCAACATTCATCATCGATACTGAAACGTCCTTCATGTGTTTAAATTGTACCTTTTAGTTGACAGTGAAAAAAAGCAGCTAAACTAACATAAGGTTCAGGGTTTATTCCTCTGAAGCCCGAAACCAATAAAAACAATAATAAAAAATGCCCAAAATGGCAGAATTCATTAGCCAGGAACTGTAAAAATTCTGATTTTCAACAGTCCATGAAAGAATAATGTGTGTTCCATCAGGAAAATGAACCAAATCTGAAGAAAATTACTTTATGCTACACGTCTCATTTAAAAATTCGCCAAAAATAAAGCGTGCACTCGAGCCAGATTCTGCCAAACACATAAAATTCTGCGCTCATCATCGCAGCTACGGAGCCATCAGTGACTCAGTTGTGACCAACGGTGACGCAACAAAAATTCATGGAGCTTTTGGGCTGAACTGCAGGCAGTGTTCACACAGAGCAGAGAGTATGGAAACAAATAAAAATGTAAAATATCTACAAATAAAGACATTTCTGAGTTCTCTTTCAACCTAGCTGTAGTTGTGCTGTTTCCATAGGAGCTGCAGGACTTCATACTGCAGTGAAAAACGATCGGAAATGTGCAGAAACACTCAGAAACTGTTTCAAAGGTCAAAACTGAACTTCTGTGTTGAAATATCATTTGCAACCCACTGGCTCGGATAACATTTTCTCCCGCTGTGTAAAAAAAAAAAGCACCTGGCAGCGAAGGAATACATAGTTCAGAGGAGCCACGGCAGGAAAAGAGCAGGTGTAACTCATATTGATGGTGGCGGCGCTCCATCCACAGGTAGGCGAGCCAGTACGCCAGCGCACACCGATGGAATCCAACTATAACGGAGGCAGTAATAAGTCACACCTGCGCTCGAGCAGGTACAACACGAGAAGAGCTTTGAGGCAGATTGAGAACATGTGAGCGAGAAGTTGGAGCTCTTCATCGGCTTTAATAAACACTCGAGTTCTGCTAAACAGACATCCTCACGCTGACAGCAATAATAAAAACATTCAAGTTGTGGAAGCAAACAGACGATGAATAAACGACCCACTGAGCAGGAGTTTGGGTTTAAACTTCTCTTCATTTTTCATCCACTACATGAATATTTCTGTCACTCTTGAAGTGCACAACTGAGTGCGCCTCTATAAATGTCCTACAGGAATACTTGTGCTGTTATCTCCATGTTTTAACTAGTTTTTATGTCTTGCCCATATGTGACGGCAGCCGCACAACCACAGAAGACGCTGGTAAGTTTGGACAACAAACCGGGATCTCTCTGTGTGGACTTTCCATGTTCTCCCCGTGCAGTGTGGGTTCTCTCCGGGTTCTCCGGCTTCCTCCCACAGTCCAACAATATGTTGAGGTTAATTGGTGATTCTAAATTGTCCGTAGGTGTGAATGTGAGTGTGCTTGGTTGTCTGTCTGTAAGTGTAGCCCTGTTATAGACTGGTTGCCTGTCCAGGTGAACCTGCCTTCACCCTGAGTCAGCTGGGATAGACTCCAGCTCCCCACGACCCGAGCGAGGATTAAGGGATGGATGTATGGATGGATGTATGTATGTATGTACGTATGTATGTACGTATGTATGTATGTATGTATGTATGTATGTATGTATGTATGTATGTATGGATGGATGGATGTATCTATGTATGTATGTATGGATGGATGTATGTATGTATGTATGTATGTATGTATGGATGGATGGATGAATGGATGGATGGATGGATGTTCACACAGCAGATCACATACAAGTCGCATTTAATTGGAAATGTGAACGAACTCGCAAAAAATCGGATTTCACAAAAAATTCTGAATGTGGCATCAAGTCCTGCAGTGTGAACGTAGCCAATCTGTGGGATTGTTCAGTCAGATAATACACTGTTATCCTGATTTGTGACATAAAACGTTGTGTTGTGTATGTGGTTTGATCAGTATATGCAGTGTTTAACTGAGGAATTTCAAACTGAATTCACCTTTTTATACCCAAATCTGAGCCACTGGGCTTCTCTGAGAAATGAATTAACATTCAACCACTAAAACTAATTTTTCTGTTCAGGAATGCAAATAAATAACTAGAATTTAACATTTTAATCAAGAAATCATAATGTGATTTAGTATTTTTTCTGATTTTTTTTTATAAAACAGTCAATTTGAACATTCATGGATACCAACAATAATTATATTTTAGCATTAAAAATATAATTTCTGTTAAAGATCTTCCCCATACTGGTGTATTAACCGTAAACAGATACATAAGGAATGATTTAGGTAATTACCAATGCTGTTAATTTAGAGCATAAACCCGACACTGGACAGTGGTCTAATACATTTGTTAAGCTCTGGATGTCCCCTTCTGTTCTCAGTTTGTCGGTCCGTGGCTGAGTTTTGCTCAGTACAGTTGGTTTTCTAAATCATCAGAGCTTTGGATTCATTTTGTTCATTTCATCTCTTTTGTGGGCCCAGAACCTCAGCGATCATTCTTGTAAATCTAAGTTTGTTATTTGTTGGGGGTAAAATAAACACCCTCTTAAATCAGAATTCACCGGTTTCCCAGCTCAGTTCTTCACTCCCTTTCTATGACGAACAGTTTTTCTCGATGCCTTCGTTTGAGTCTGCTCAGAAGCTGTTTAAGGTGTGTTGTTAACCAGAACAAGGTAAACTCTAATCATGATAAGACTACCAACGCCTTCAGAAGGATCAATCTTTAAAGGTTTAGTGTTGAAGAACAGATTAAATCTGCACACCTCGAACAGAAACAGATGTTTTTTTGGTTTTGTTTGTTCAGGTGAGCAGAGCGTCAACCTGCAGCTCCTACCTGGACACGAAGCTGCTGAAGTTCTGCAGGTCGCTGGAGTCCAGCACCACGTTCAGATCACTGATGGTCCTCTGCGACCTCTGATCCGTCTGCAGGACAAACACACCATCAATGACTCGAGCTCGTTTATTTCCAGTCATATTAGTGTTACTGAACTCTGTGTTGCTCTGCTTCAACCCTCTAATCCTCAAAACCCATCAGGCTGACAGCAATGTTAGCTTTAAAAGCATTTATCAGAGCTGGAAACTGTATAAACAGAAAATTTCTACTTTTCAACAGTCTTTGAACTCATCATCCGTCACATGCTGCTCCGTCTGGGAAATTTGCAATATCTACTCTAAACTTAAAAGTGTGATTCTTCAACAAAAACCTCTTTATGCTGCATTTTTCTCATTTAATAATTGTCTTAAACTAAACAGTTTGCACAAAACGGAATCTGTAAAAAATAAAAAAGATGAGCAACCAGTGACTCAGCGACTGTTTGACTAAACTGCAGGCAGCGTTCACACAGAACAGAGAGGCGACGGGCATGAAAACTCATTTAAAATGCAAATATTTGAACATCTATAATATGTAGAGCCTCCATATTTTTTCAGTGTTGGAAACAACTGTGGACAAAAATGTTGGACGTGTTGATTCCACGTTTTTCAGTTCAAAAAAGAAAAAGAAAAAGAAAGAAATTCAACGTTTCTTTTCTTTCTTTTTTTTTTTTCGTTCTGTAAGATATTTTAAATTCTCCTTCCTTCATGTTGTTCTGTTTCCATAGAGCTGCAGGACTTTATATTGCAGTAAAAAATAAGCCAACAGTGAGGAAAAACGTGACAGCAGCAGAAAACTATTTGGAGTTTGGAGGTAAAATTGTCATTTACCAAATAAAGCTCATCCTCCATGTTAGAGAATCTCACTTTCAACCGTGTTTCACATGTTTTTAATCGTTTACAGGCTCAATATTTAACTGCGGCCCAACAAAACTACATCACAAATCCAATATTTTCCCCACATAGTTGAGCCGTGCTAGCTGATTCCAGGCCGAATGCTAAGCTAGGCTAAACACACAGAAAGATAACCACATTCCCTGAATGACAGCTGTTCCATATTTGAGGAAAAACACATAAATCATATTCTAGATTGGCTCTGAACGGGTTACAACACAGAAAACGAGTTGTACTCGCTCGCATTGTGTTGCAATATAAAAGTCAGTAATAATCACACTGTAATAAAGGGAAGGAGGAGAGTGTGTGTTTACAGAGTGACTCGCTCCAAATTGCACATGTCTTAATCAAAACAAGTCAAAACTCCAGTTCAGAACGTTTTAATGGTGCTTCGTGAGCCAGGCCGAAGGCGTGATTCAACGAAACCAGCTGCTCTGGAGGTCCGTCCAGGCTCGATTAAAACCAGAAGACTGCTGGACCGACATGAGGCGGGCTGGGGGGATCACAATAACGCACAATCTCCCACGATAACGTTACGTCCACTGTTAACTTTACCTCTACAGAGTTGGACTCGTTAAGTCTGACAGGTCAGCATCTCCTTCTATCCAGCCTGGAGGTTGGACCTGATGCTGAACCTTCTCTGGTCCAGATCAAAATGCATCATCCAGCAAACCACAGAAATGAAGGTCTGCGTTAATATTTGATCAGATTCACAATCTTCAAAAACCTGATTTTCATTATTTCACCAGCTTTAGACGGACTTCATTTCATTTAGGAACCCACTACAGTCAGCTGCTTGTGTCTAACCCTCTTAAATCAGCAGTTTTGGGTGTTTTTTTTCTGTTCCTGTCACATTTTTCACTGTAATAGAAAGTCTTCTATGGAAACAGACCAACCATGAAGAAGGAGAGAGAGCTCAGGAATGTCTTTGGTGCAGAATGACAAACATCTGAAGAAAGAAAACAATTAATGATCAACACGTCCAACATTTCTACAACTGTCAACACTGGAAAAACCAATAGCGGCTCTGCATACTGTAAATATTTAACTGCTTTCATTTTTAATTAGCTGCAGCCAAAAAGTCTCAGTTTTTCAGTCGTGGCTTCTCAGTTGCATCACGAGCTCAGAATATTACATTTGAACATAATCCGATTAGTGCAGTTTATTTTTAAATGACACATGTAGAATGAAGCAATTTCGCTGAATTATTACCAGTTAAAGGTTAGATTTGGTTAATTTTCCCCAAAAGAACCACAGATGGCACGAGCAGTTCAAGGATCATCCAAAAGACACGTTTTTATGTTTTTACAGTTTCCAGCTCTGGTAATTTGGTTTGTTTTGGTGATTTTTAAAGACAACATAACTTGAAAGCTAACAAAAAGAAAAGCAGAAAACCATGTTGTCATGTACCAAAGTAAGGCACAGAGAAAAACTGAATGAATCAGGCGTGAAATCAGCACCAGAGTTGATACACCATTTCCTCAGATGTCCAGGTTGATCTCCTGCTCTACTTGTAGGAAACTTCTGTCACATTTGTTGGGCGTAAACAATAAAAGGATCACGTACAAACCTCAATGGTTGCAGCTGTCAGCAGCACAGATGTGACTTAATGCTGCTGTTTGTTCTGATCTGACCGGATGATTCAACGTTATCACAGTTTGCTGATGAAGCTGCTTTAACCAAAACTGTACAGGAACCTTTGAACGTGGCGCTTTGTCGCCCTCTGCTGGTCAGTCCACAAACACTTTAATCCTTTAGGAGCATCCAGGTGATTTTTTTATCTACAGTAACTTTAGTGTGTTTATTGAAGTTATGTAAAGTTTTACATTTATTCTATGTGTATTTTCAGAGTTACAGGCCCTTGAAGTGCAGCTATGGCTCCAATTTTTACACGTTTTAATGTTTTTTCATTATAACTTTATAAGTATAGGAGGTAGACACATGATTTTCATTATTTTTTTTATGGCAGAAAAACAGATTCAAGCTCTGCCTCTCATAGAATATTAGTTTCCACAGAGTGAATCATTTTTAGAAGATGATCCTGGTATCTACTGGAGGTAAAGTGATCCTTTCATTGTCTAGAACTTGTTCTGACCAACCATCATCACACATGCTGATATGAGCCTGGAAAGTTTACCCAGAATGCACTTTTTAGGTTTTCTTCTGAATTATCAGAAAGCAGAAACACACTGAGGGAACCAATAACTGTATCTATGACTCTATCATAGACATTAAACTAATGAAACTATGATAGTGATGCTCACAGTTGGTCACAGAAAAACACGAATAAACAAAAAACAGATTTAGTGTTTAGATTGTGACACCTAGATGAATGTAAAACTGATTTGGTTGCAGCTTTTCAAAGAACTTAAATGTGTTTGTCACATTCAAACATTCGTCAGAAATAAACTATTTGCTCAAACCAGATTGTGAGAAAATTTTAAAAAATCATGAGTTCCTCGCACAACCAAGAAGTCATCACTGGCTCAGCTGTGATCAACACGTGGCTAAAATTTAAGGGCTTTCAGGCTGAACTGCAGGCAGCATTTACACTGAGCAGAGAGGAACACTTCTTTTTTTATGATTTGAGTCATTCTACACAGAATTTCTGACTATTTTTTCTTCCTCTAGTGATGCCGGTGCTGTTTATACAGACGTACAGGACTTTATTTTGTGGTGAACAATGAATTCACAGCTAGAAAAAATTGTGATGGAGCAGAACATCTCCATATAACTGCTTGGAGCTCAGAGGGAAAACGGAACAGCAGACATCACATATTATGAGAAAGAGCCAAGCTGATATCAGATGAGAGCGACGACACAGACACAGATGTTTACTGATTGAAAAGAACAAGAAGAACTCAAACTAGTTGAACAGTTTGTCAGTCTGGAAAACTCTGAAATCCAGAAGAAAGAATGAAGAGAAACAGATAACGAGAGAATAAAATGGCTCACCGTGAGCTCAGAGAGCTTGAACTCCACCTGGAAGTCCAGTTCAGAGCAGCGGCCGGACACACAGAGCTGCTGCACCACCTTCCTGCCACCTAGCAGACAAAACAAAAGCTGTGTTTAGATGCAGCATCGATGCACCAAAACACTTTGTGGTACCTCAAGCTCAATGTGTCAAATGCATTTTCTTCCTTAATACACCCCTGGTAAAGCTCACATTCAGAAGGTATTTGAAACATTCTTTACATTCATGCACACATGCTGGCAGTCTTCTTCTTATTTCCGCCTTTGTTGACATATTGTGACATTTTTTAGCGCCCTCTGTCAGCCGTTGATCAGTGGAGTCAACTAACAGCGTGAAGAACAGATATGAATGAAATGGAGGCATAACATAACTTTTTTTTGTAAAAGCAACAAGCCTTTCAAACCTACTGGGGGGTTTTGGGGTTCAGAAGGTTAATAATCATTTAATTTTTAAAATGTCTGAACGATGCAAAGGCTGTGGATTGAGACAACTTACTGCTTTGCAGAGTCTTGGCGGTGCAGCTGGTCAGACTGATGCCGTTCATCTGCGTCTGCTGCCTCAGATCCTCCTCCATCTCCTCCACCTCCTCCTTCAGCCTGGACAGAACTCGCTCCTTCCCTCCTCCTGGTCCAAGTCCACATACAGACGCCCTGCGGAGACAAAGATTTTAACACGGAAGCTTCAAGCAGCTGGAATGTTAAAGCCGACATGAGAGCGATTTTAAAAATGTAGAATAAGTATTAAACTCACACAGCGTCGTGCATTTGTCCTCTGAACTGGAACGTCATGTCCTTCTGGTTGTCCTGCTGCTGTCGCTGCAACGCTTCCACTTCCGCCTGGAGAAGCTCGATCTGGGCCTCCAGCACCTCAACCTCCTCCATGTTCTCCACACTCATCTTCTTTAATACTTTAATTCAGGCAGACAGTTGGAGTAGGTAGTGATGCCCACTGGTCAACATACACTAGACGGTTCAGGCTGCACGCTGTGTTAGCTCCCTCAGTAATGATACATCACATCACATCTAAATCTATTTTACAGTGGATAATTTTTCTCATATACTCCACAGGAACCAGAAGCTCAAACATGAACAGGTTTACAGCTGCATATTTCTCAACTATAATCATGAGGAATTGAAAACTACAATACAGGCCTAAAGCAGCGCAGGCATGAAGCTTTAAAAAAGAAAAACAACTGTGAGTTATTAGGCTGCCTCATGTATGACATGATCGCAAAAATGTTTTAATTTTGTACAAATTGCTTCAATCTAGGTTTCTTAATCAAACGTCAGCTAATTTATCTTAATCCAACACATGATTGTATAACAAAAGTACAGCTGTAGTTCGTTCATGCTGCTCACAAAAAGAGACAAACGATGTAAAGAATAAACAAAGTATTAAAACTTTTTTTTTTTACGCTGATGTGGAGAATAAATTCAGCAATTTCATGTCAATGTGATTTTCTTACACTGTGTAAAACATCTTTCATCTTTCAGTTGCAACTCAGGCAGTATTAAACGGTTTTAGGAGCAAGTAAAAGTGCTTCATCAGTCTGTTAAAGAATTAGAATTTCAGCACAAAAAGGCCTCATAGAGCAATCAAGTGACTTTGAAATTGCTCTAAAACCTCCAGCATCAGGAGGTTTTCTATTCCATGTTGATCTGTTATCTGGAAGACAACCTGCTACACAGCATCAGCATCCGTTACCATGGCGATGGACCCTGGCAACAAGTGAATTCAACCGAGTTCAACCTTAAGTTACCTCCATAAAACTCAAATCCTGCTTTGTAGTAAAGACTTGTAGACACTGTTGCTTCCTCAGATTCTTGACTGGCAGTAAAACTGGGAGGCTGACTGGATGTTAGTAAGCCACAGCTTCTTCCTTTTTTCGTCACTCCAAGTTGTTAAGACAAACTAAACACAAGACAACTGGATTTTCACCATATTAGGAGCTTTAACACTAAAATGCTGCTTTAATGATGAACTGTGAGAAAAAGAAAAAACGACAAAACCTGAAGAAACGTGACGAGAAACTGACTTTCTGACAGTAAAAAATGAACATGGAATCATCCAGCATTGGATTTATACCGTTTTCTCCCACTGTTTTAAGTAAAAATGCACTTAAAGAGTCGCTAACTGTCTAAATTATTAAATAAAGTCGCTGTCAAACTTCGCTTCATTTTATTTACAACATTAACAACCAACAAGCTAAAAACAAACTAACTAGAACTAGCAAAACAAGTCGGTAAACTGACGTGAAAAGTTGACTTACCGTGTTCGTTATCGTTATAATGTCAACTTATTTGAACCAACGTTGCTTTATAATCAAGAGTTCATAGATTTAAAGGCGTGTTTTTTGCCGATAAAATAAACGTTTCTTGAACCTTTTTAATGTCCGTTTAACCAAAAACAGTTCGGAGCCTCCCGCCTCTGGACTCTACCACTTTTCAGGAGTCGGAGGGGGGGACAACTAATTCTGTGAAGGTGATTCCAACTGAAAATGTCCCTCTGTACACACAAACACAGCAAATTTCAATATAAATGTAGTTTTAAAGCACCTTGTAAAAAACTTTTTGTTAAAAAATAAGCATTTCTTTAAAAGTTAACTGAAGCCCAATCAGTGACACCCCCCTTCGCGAAGGCAGTCGAAGGAAGTAGCAGCTTTCGCTAATGTAGCGATGACTAGCTAATCAAGCTAAAACGTTTATAACGTATTTATTATCCTAAAATGTTTCATAGCTAAATTAACGTACACGGTTAATCTTACTTGAGTTTTTCTGAAGCTTTTTGTTGACACCAATTTAAATCAAACCACCTGGGAACGTTTCCATTCTGCGGAAACAAGAGCGGAAGGGAAATGAGACGGACTGCCGCCGGACCCGGACGGAGATCCCGGTGACACCAGCTGGATACATGTGAGGTAAACATCTGTGAATTTTTTCCTCCCCGTGTGAATTCCACCGGTTATTTATTGATAGTAGCAGATCGATCAGTTATACGTAGATTTCTGTTGACATCTGAGTTCATTCGGATTCTGTGTGTTTCTGTTTTACACGTGAGGAGCTTCAGGCGGAACTGATGTAGACGTTTAAGTTTAATAAAACTTGAATTAACACATCATTTACTAAAATTAAAAGTATTTTTTTCCTCTTAGTGGTCCGTTCATGCGGGGATTTTGGCTTCTATAAAATAACATCATGAGATTTGCTTTCCTCGTTTATTTCTGTTCGGTTTGCTGAGTCCACACATACAGCTCAGATCAGATACCAACTAATCTGATCAGGTTCTGAGGTTCTGACTCTGTTTTCAAGAGATGTTGATCCAACCATGTGGTCACTATGGAGGCTGTAGTTGGTGCTGCTGCATTGTCATTTATATAAATACACTTGATATAATATCTGTATAATATGATATAGTTTAGCAGAAATCTACAGCATCCAAAGTGACTACAGAGTTGAATCAAAACAGAATACAAATAAATTTTGCTGTACAACTTGTCACAAGTGACGCATCTCAGAAGAGCGAAGAGTTTGTTTTTTTTTTTATTCATTTTATTTTAAAATACAGACTTTGTTTAGCTGCAGGTTCCACATGTTCACAGCAACATCAACAGAAAAGAAACTCTGAAAAGGAAGATTTGACTGCAGAAAGAAACCAGTTGTAGAGCTGCACAGTGAAAAGAATATTAATCATGTCACAGAAAAGCAAAATATCACAGTATGTCAGTTTTTCTAATATCGTGCCGCTCCAGACCAAACTGTCTGTGTGTTTGAAGACTAATCTGTTTGTTTCCAGAAATGTGTGTGTTCTATAAATATATATAAATATATAAATGTATGACCTGATGAGTCTTGATCATCATCAGAGTCTATCAGCCAGCAGTCGAAATACAGTTTAAAAATTCTGTTTGATCAGCTAGTTACAGATGAATCACAAGCAGCTACTGAATCTCTGATGGACTGCTGAAGTGTAAATGCACATAAACACACTGATGTTCTTCACCTGTGCTTGTTGTCTCCACAGTAACGACATCGTCGTGGATACGCAGCGATGCGGCGGCTGTACGTCGGCGGTTTGAGCCACACGGTCACTCAGAAGGACCTGAAGGATCGATTTGGAAAGTTTGGAGACGTGGAGGACGTGGAGCTGCGAACCAGGAAGGACGACCAGGGTGAGGAATCGAACCGACAGCCAGGACGCTTCAGTGTTTACGTTCTGATTATTTAATGCATTGTTTCATGTGGTGTTGAGGCTCAGAGCTGCAGGAGAACATCCATCACAGTCAACAGTCACGACTAGACGAGAGTGCTTTAAAAGTCGTTGCATTCACAGGCGTCTTCATTTCTGATATTTACTTACTAAGCAGTGACATTTTTATAAGTTTAATTTGAATAAGTTAGTGAACAGAGATCAGCTGCTGTGTTTCCTTCAGGTGTTCTGATTCCTTTGTGCTTTTCTCCTGCAGGAGTTCCGTATAAAACCTTCGGCTACATCAACATCAACATCTCGGACGCCGACCTGAAGAAATGTAAGTGAGCTGATCTGCTGCTGCATGTCCTGCACACATACACATATACACATCTACATATCAACGTTCAGCTTTTTTCTTTCTGTTCATACAGTTTCTGGCTGCTAACTGTTGTATCGTGTTTCCTCTGCAGGTCTGACGGTGCTGAACAAGTCCAAATGGAAAGGAGGAACTCTGCAAATTGAAACAGCCAAGGAGAGTTTCCTGCACAGGTACAGCCGTGATCACAGCACCGTGAGGACGTTAACACAGAAACAACACGAGTCAGTTCGTCTGAGTTTAACTAAGTTTGCAGCCTCAGAATAAAAACTTGAGCAGTTCTGTCAAAAGAAACGCCTAAAGGTGGATGCGACTCAGTGTTTGGGTTAAAATGTGAGAATTTCAGGTTCCCATCAGCTCCAGAACCTGAATCTCAGCGCTGACGTACAGAACGATGAGCTGTGTTGTGTTTGTGTCTCAGACTGGCTGAGGAGCGTCAGGCAGCAGCAGAGCAGCTTCTCCAGCAGCCAGCAGCCGACGACCAGAAACAGAAGCTGCTGGACTCGCTGAGCAAAGCCGGCGTGGACAAGTTCAACATGAAGGCTGCAGTACCGGGGACGGAAATACCAGGACACAAGGTCCAGTCAGACTGTGTGCTTTTATTAGTTTCCACTTCTGTCTCCTGTCTGCTCTGTGGAAACAACTTCCTGCAGTTCAGCTGAAAACTCTGAATTTTTGTCACACAATAGTAGAGTCGCTTCTTTTTTGAGTGTTTGGTCCTGAGTGAAGCTGGAGGTGCTGACGGTCGTCTCTGTTCCGTCTTCAGGACTGGGTGGTCAGCAAGTTCGGCCGAGTTCTGCCCGTCTTGCAGCTCCGGTGTCAGAAGGGCAGCAGAGCTCGAACCCTGAAGTACGATCCATCCAAGTACTGCCACAACATCCGCCGGCTGGACCGCCAGGACGTAGACGGGTCCACACCGGTGGCCCAGCTCACCTGGCAGGTGCAGGGAGGAGACGACGACATCAGCAAGAAGAGGCGGGGTGAGTTCCCGCCGTACGAGCCACCACGACGCAAGAAGAGCCGGGCGGACGTGGTCGACTCCCACGATGCAGCAGGAAGAACCCGTCTGAGGTCTGATTCTTCAGGATTCTGTTATTGCTAAGCTTTAAGCCTCTGATGGTTTCTGTGTTTGTCTAAAGAGTCACTCTACTGTCTGAGGATGAACAGATTCTGAATGTTGTCCGTCCGTCTCCTCTCAGATCAGAGCCGCCCGTTAACTCTGTTCATCGCACTGAAGCTCATCAGCTCACCAACGGTTTCCAAACGCCGACCGGCCGTCGACCGGCTCAGAGGACGTGGACACGCGACAGCGACATCGACTCGGACGAGGAGATCCGCAGGATGGTGGCGACTCAGCAAACCTCCCATGATGCACTGCAGCAGGGGGCGGAGGACATTCTGGAGGTGGTCGGACACGACTACCTGGTGAAGTCTGGACACAAAGGTAACGGCAGGTGAAAGAATACAATAGAGTGAATAAAGAAAAAAAACTTTTCCTCAAGTATTACAAGAAATCTTTTATTAACTAATTAAAAATAAATGAGAGTGACTCTCATTGTGTGACCAGGAAAAAACGTGATGAACTTTTTCTTTGTGATTTCAGGTGACAAAGACGACGACGACTACGATTCCGCAGATACAGACGAAATCTTTGCATCCAGAAAACCTCCTCAGCCTCAGGACAAGCCTCCTCAACCCACCACGGGAAACGGCACCGACAGAAAGAGGAAGAAGACAAGTAAAGCTGGAGAGGAAGAGGAGGACAGCTCAACAGATGATGAAGAACGTCTCACCTCCAAACAGCAGAGAGGAAACTCTGCTAAACAGAAACAGAAACCGTCGGTCGTACCTGTGACGAAGCTCCGCCTCCCAGAGTCGGACAGCGATGAGGAGGAGGATGAAGACGAGGATGAAGACGAGGAGTCAGAACCAGCAGGTTCGTGTTCAGACTCTGATTATGAAGCCATGTTTTCCAACGTCACCCACCTCGAGATCTCCCTGGCTGATCTGCAGAAACTGGCCGAAGACGCCGAGCAGACCTGCGAGACTCCACCTCCCAGAATCCTCAGCGCCGAGCGGGAGACCAGCGCCCGACCCCCCAAGAAGGGAACAACGCCAGAGGAGATCCTCGCCGCCATCATGCAGGACGACAGCAGCGACGACGAACGCGACAAAAAGAAGAAGAAGAAGAAAAGGAAAGGAGTCACGTCGACGCTGCTGCCGGCTTTCCTGGGAACGAAGGAGCTGAACGAGGAATCAGACGAGAAGAGACAGAAAGGAGACGAAGACGAGGTTAAAGAGGAGAAACTGAACTCTGGAGCTGCTCAGATGAACCACAGAGAAGCAGACGGCAAAACCAGCGAGGAAGAAGAAGAGGAGGATGAGGAGGATGAGGAGGACATACCTGAGCCTAAAGCATTAAAAATGTCTTCAAGTAAAACTCCTGTAAAACCTGAGATTGGTGCAACTGGCTCTTCATCTAGCAGTGATGATGAGGAGGAGGATGAAGAAGACAAAGCTGTTCAATTAGAAGAAGAAGAGGTAGTGAAGAACACAACGGTTCCAAAGGTTTTGAAAATGTCTTCAAGTAAAGCTCCTGTAAACCCTGAGAACGCTGGAACTTCATCTAGCACTGATGATGATGAAGACGAAGACGAAGAAGAGGAGGAGGAGGAGGAGGATGAAGGAGAGGATAAAGAGGGTTTATCAAAGATCATAACTGCTCCTAAAGTTTTAGAAACGTCTCCTCCAGAGAAAGCCGAGACGGACTCTTCATCCAGCAGCGATGATGATGATGAGGAGGAGGAGGAGGAGCATGAGAAGGAGGAAGAGCATCGTCCTGTCCGGGTGGTGTTGGCAGCCGAGGAGGAAGAGGAGCGTCAGAGGAAGGCCAACCTGAGGCGATTGGCTGCCGTCCAGCAGAAACAGAAGGAAGCTGAAGAACACAAGAAGCTGATCCAGGGCGCTCTGTCCAACCTGGTGGGTTCACAGACACTAAACGTCTGGAAGAGAAAGACGATGGAGTGATCACAGAGAAAAAGTCTGAAATGTGTCTGAACGTACTTAAAATTGTCTAAAATCTTCTGAAAATTTCACAAAATTACAAAAACACGAAATCTGTCTGAAATGATTTTACATTTTCTAATATGACCCAAAATTACTTTAAAATTGTCCAAGATGTCCTAAAACTCGTCCAAAATGACAAAATTGTTTGTAATGTGTCTCAAAATGAGTCCAAAATGACTCAAACTTTTCCAACATGACACGAAATGACCCAAAACTTGTCAAAAGGACTCCAAACGTGTCCTGATTGTCTTGAAACTTCACCAAACTGACTAACACGACCCAAAATTATTTTAAAACTTTCCCAAAATGTCTTACAGTTGTTTAAAAAGTTGTCCAAATTAACTCCAAATGTCTGCACAATTATTTTAAACTTCTTTAAAATGACTCAAAAATGGTAAAAGCCTTAAAAACCTGAACCAAAATGACTTTCAATCTGTCCCAAATGACTCAAAACTTGCCCAAAATGACTCAAAACTTGTCCAGATTATCTTGAAACTTGACCAAACTGACTCTTAATTTGTCCACAATGTCTCTAAAGTTGTCAGAAATGGAAAAGGCCTTTATACATGACTTAAATTTGTTCAATGGGAGTTTAAATTTGTCCAAAATGATTCAAAACTTGTCCAAAGTAACAAAACCCTTTTCTAACACGACCCAAAATATCTTGAAGCTTCTCCAAATTGATGCCAAATTTCTGTAAAATTATTTTAAGCTTCTTTAAATTGACTCAGACAATAAAAGACTTTCTGACTTGAACCAAAACGACTTTAAATTCGTCCCAAATGACTCTAACTTGTCCAAAGAAACTCAAATTTGTCCAAAATGTTCAAAAGTTATTCAAATTAACTCCAGATTTCTCCAAAAGGATTTTAAGCTTCTTTAAATTGACTCGAAATTTCCTAAAATGGTAAAAAGCCTTTCTAGCTTGAACCAAAATGACTTTAAATGTGTTAAAGTCATGAAGTAAATCTGACATTCGAACTCATTGGACTCAAACTGCTGCTGATGGAGACGAGAAGCTTCAGTAGAACCTGATGTGTGACGACAACACTTTGTGTTTCCTATCAGTGAGTCCACGTCGTCAGTTTGTCAAAACATCTAAAATCTGGAACCGTCTCTTCCCACACATCAGGTTCTGCTGAAGTTAGAGCCTCAAACGTTTTTAGTAGGAAGCATTAATAAACTCGTATATAAACACTTACAGGAACTTCCTCCACCTCCAACACCTTCTATTAAAGAAGGTTGCACTTTTTCCATTTTCCAGAGCCAATAATTCTAAACTTGTCCTCTTCTGGAGCCATTTAATCATTTAGATCTTCTGGAAACTGCTCTGTCTGAGTCCTCAGCTTATGTCACGGCTGTGGGAGGTTAACTTCTGCAGATATTGAAGCTTTAAAATGTCTACCTGGGTTTTTTTTTGTGAGTGAAAATCGACGAAAATTTCAGAATTCATGCAAATTATTTGTTCAGTTTTAATCATGAAGCTGTTGATGTTCATCAGGACGCTCCGGCAGCAGCAGCAGGAGGGAAACACATCGTCTTTGGCTCTGATGATGAGGATGGGGATGAAGAGGAGAAGCAGCAGCAGAGCGTCTCAGAGCTCACAGCATCCAGGAAGAGTCTGTTCCAGGACGGCCAATCAGAGGACGAGGACGAGGCAGCAGCGGCCAATCAGGAGAAGGTTAGCGAAGACGGACCGGCGCTACAGTTTCCTCCCAGAGATCAAACCGGTAACGATGTTTTTGTGTCTCAGGGGAAGCCGTCGGGTCATCGGCTGTTCGGAGGCAGCGAGGACGAGGAGGACGAAGGTGACGAAGAGGAGGACGAGCGCCGGTTTGACATCAGGCCTCAGTTTGAAGGTCGAGCCGGACAGAAGGTGAGAGAACGAGTTCACGGTTAATCATTCAGGCCCATGCTGAGCTTAGGGTGTAAAAAACTCCCGTGTTGATATTTTGTTTGTAGTGTTGGGACACGATTAAAGAAATAACCTGGTTAATTAGAGGCTAATTAAAAACACCCATTATTAATTAATCGTGATTTAAAAGCAATGTTTGACACAATAAGCAAAGTTTTTCAATTTGAATAAATGTTGGTGACTCAGTGAAAAGACATAAACAAGTTCATTTTTCATCTGCATTTATCTGTATTTTCCACCTGCCTGCTACATTCACAGATTTGTGCGAACTCAAACTATAGTGATTATATTCAACATTTCTAGGCTTTTGTCTTAAAACTCTTTGTTGCACAGTTTGCACACAACCACGCTCTCATCCAGGCTGCCGTCGGGAAGTTATGAAAAAGCTTCGGGATGTTTTTTGTTTTGTTTTTTGCTCCCGTTTGCTCCAAGAAAAAAATGAAAAAAACTATTTGCATTTTAAATTAGTTTCCAGACTTATCTCCTCTCTGCTCTGTGGAAACACTTCCTCCAGTTCAGCCAAAAACTCTTCACAGATGTCACGACATTTGCAGAATTTTTTGTTTTTTATAGAATCTCGGTCTAGCAAAGAGTTTATTTTTGGCACATTTTTAACCACGACACGTAGAATACAGCGATTGCAGAGCTGCAGGACTTCATATTGCAGTGAAAAATGAGCCACAGTGAAGAACAATGAGATGGGAGCAGAACGTTTCTGACCTTTAATAACTCATCATGACCAGACGACTGGATCAGAGCGTCTCTTAAACTGCGAGGTTTGAGTTTTCAGCAGCAGTGAAAGACAGGAAGTACAGAAAAGCTCCTCAGAGTCTTTGGTTGTGACGTGAAGCACATCAGACAGTCAGAGTGTTTTCATCAGTGTCTGAATTATACTTAAAGACAATAATATTCTTACAGAGGAGCCTCAGTCTGGATTTGGTCTCTAATGTTTGCTTTTTTGTTGTACAGCTGATGGAGCTGCAGTCTCGCTTCGGGACGGACGAGCGTTTCAGGATGGACTCTCGCTTCCTGGAGGAGGACGAGGACGAGGATTCAGGTGAGGAGGATTCATCTGCTTTCAGACCCCTGAGACACAAAACTCCCCACCTGATTAAAAGACATGTTATGTTTTTAAAATGACCAGAATTACACCATTTATTGAGGTTAGAAAACCTCAAAAACATCAAGAACAAACTGAAATGTTCTCATTTCTGTCACTCTAACTGTGACGTTCCTGAGTTCTCTCTCCTCCTTCATGGTTGTTCTGTTTCTATGGAGCTGCAGGACTTTATGTTGCAGAGAAAAATGAGACAGGAGCAAATAAAAACACCCAGAAACTGCTGCTTGGAGTTCAGAGGGTTGAAACAGTTTGTCAGTTAGTCTGGACTGAGCTTAAGTTAAATTTATTTATGAGATAATAAATTACAGTATGTTGGGTTTTTTTGTTTGTTTTTTGTATAGTTTTCAAAACCTATGCTGGTTTTATCCACATATCATTTTCTCTACTAACAAAAACTTACTAAAGGTCTGAAAAACAGACATTTATCACAGGAAAACATGTTCTTATCTAGAGTTTTAATTTAGTAATTACTAAGAAAGAATAAATGTACAGCCTGTTTGTTGGCGTTTGCACTGAAGCCAAACCTGTGAGCTTCTCTATCTGGTGAAATAATCTACCGGTTGTGATTCAGAGACGAAGAAGAGCCTGGTGGAGGAGGATGGAGCTCTGGAGGAGGAGAGGAAGAGGAACCTGTCCATCCTGCACAGCGTCCTCGGCGTCACCGAACAAACCTCCAGCAGCAAGACGGCCGGCAAAGCCAAGAAGTTCAGGTGGGACTCAGAGGCTGGATCAGACGTTTCTGGATGTACGATGTTCAGCAGGATGAAATAAAGACGTTAAAATGTGTTTGCAGAGACGTGTCGGCGCTTCACTACGACCCCAGCAGAGAGGAGCACGCTGCCTTCGAGACCAAAACTGACGAAGCCAAGAAGGAAAGGTAGGAGCGTGAACACTGGAGGAGCTTCTGCACCGAGGCTCAGCAGATAATAATAATAATAATGTCCACAGAGCAGAATGTAGTACACAAATCAACCACAAAAATACACAAGACAGCCATAAAAAGATGTAAAACCACCACAAACAGTCACAAAATGACCAAAAAGAGACATGAAATAACTACAGTCATAAACAACCACAAACAAACAAAAACAACCACAAAGAGAAAGAAAACGACCACAAACACATGCAAAATGACTACAAAGAGACACAAAATGACCACAAGAGTAACAGCACAACTACAAAGACACACAAAAGAACTACAAAGAGACATTAAATGGCTGCAAACAGTCACAAGACGACCAAAAAGAGACGCAGAAAGGCCACAAATTGATGCAAAATGACTATAGAGACACACAAAATGACCAAAAAGCCAAACCGCACAACTACAAAGTCACACAAAACAACTACAAATAACCAGAGACACAAAATGGCTGCAAAGAGAAACAAGAAGACCACAAATCGATGCAAACGCACTATAAAGAGACAAAAAATGACCAATAGAGTAGCAGCACGACTATGAAGACACACACAACTATGAAGAGACGCAAACTACCTCAAAGAGACACAAAATGCCCATAAACAGACAAAATGGCCAGAAGAGTAACAAAACGATGACAAAGGGACAAAAAAAACAACCAGATAGAGACACAAACAAGAACAAAGAAACACAAAACGGCTCCTAAACTAAGCTAAACGACCACAAAGATGCAAAATGATCACAAATAACTTCAAAATGACTATAAAGGAACACAAAATGATCACGAAGAGACTAAAACTGGTCACAAAAAGACAAGATGGCTATAGAGGGACACAAAATGACCACTAGAGTTACAAAACGGCTACAAAGAGTCACAAAATGATCATGAAGAAACACAAAATGGTCAGAAAAAGACACAAAATGACTATAGGGAGACACAAAATGGTCACAAATAGATTAAAAATGTCTATAAAGGGACACAAAATGACCACTAGAGTTACAAAAAGGCTACAAAGAGTTACAAAATGATCATGAAGAGACACAAACTGCTCACAAATGGTCACAAACAAGAATAAAGAGACACAAAAGATGCAAAACAACCACAAAGAGACACGAAACAACCACCAGACTGAAGCTGTTGTGTGTAAACGTGTGCAGCTTCTCTCTCATGTGGATCCTGCTGCTGTCTGAAGCTGCAGATATTGAATAATCTCAGAGGATAAACTCTCTGTGGTGTTTCTGGACCACTACTGGCGCTGAAATGTGAATAACTCCGTCCTGATCTCAGCAGAACCCTCCTGTGTTCTGTCTTCACAGCAAAGCGTCCCGGAGGAAGAAGAAGGAGGAGGCTCAGCAGCTCCCGGAGGTTTCCAAAGAGATCTACTACGACGTCTCTGGAGACCTGAAGGCCGTGTTTGGACAGACGAAGGACGGCGGCGCTGAAGGAGAAGAGACGACCAACTGGGACCAGGAGGAGGAGGAAGAGGAGGAGGAGGAGGAGGAGGAGGAGGAGCAGAACCAAGAAGAGACCACTCCGCTGTCATCGCTGATCTCAGCTGATCCCAACGCAGAGAAACAAGATTCATCTGGATTTAAATTCTCCTTCTTCGGAGACGACACAGAGACGCCGACAGCAGAGACAGGTGGGTCAGAAGAAGTGAGAACAGTATGACCGGAGAGTAATCAGATTACTTCAGAGTTACAGTAGAGCATACTTTAGGTTAGATTAGATTGTACTTTATTCATCACCACAGATGGGGAAACTCACTTGTAGCAGTACAGATGTAGGAAAAGAGGACAAAACATTAAGAAGTTAACCTAAGAATGAAAAAATTACAAAAAAAAGAGGACAAATAAGAATCTAACTATAAATGGGAAGAGCTTTAGAACGACTGTGTTGAAAATTTAGGCCCCAAAGTACAAAGTGAATCCATGATCAGTCATCTGAGACTAAACTGAGTCCAGCTGTGAATCCAGTCAGACTAACTACATGAACATGGTTCTAAAATGAGCTGTGAACAGCAGAACTTTCTCAGTTGTGGACCTATGAGCTGTGTCTATGTCTGCATCATGGCTCCACATGGAGAAGAACTGAACAGAGGAACTGAAAAATCTGACTGAGAGACTTCACAAAGACGGAAAACGATCCATGAAGATCAACTAAACATCAGTGAAGCCCAGTGTGAGCAGTAACCAGGAGGTCTAGAAGGAGCCATAGTAGCTCTGATCAGGGCTGCAGTGGTCGTCCTCCTACAATGACTCCACAGACAGTGAACTACTTTCATGATCCAGCTGCTTCAGACTTGGTCCAGGAGTTATCAGTGGAAACCAGAGTTAGTGTGAAGCTCAGACACTTCAGAACATCAACCTCTGTGGATGGAGGACAAGAACTAAACCCTTATTGCTGCTCAGAATAAACCTTTTAGATCAAACTTGAACATGAAGAGAAGTCTGATGAATGTTGGTAGAACAATCTCTGGTCAGATGAAGATAAACTTGTTGGGCTCAGATGGAGTCCAGATGTTTGGTGTGAACCTGACCAGAACCATCACAGTGGATGCATCGTCCTGACAGTGAAGAAGGAGGTGGGAGTGATGATATGAAGAGGTGTTGATGATATTTATAGATGAATGTCTGAGGATATAAACCAGAACACTGGCTGACCAGATGAAGGTTGAAGAAGAGGAACATTCCAGCAGGAGAACCATCCAGAGAACAAAACCACACAAGAGTTTCTACACAAGAAGTTTGTGTCCTGACTTGAATCCAAAAAATGATCAGAACATGTGAGTGGACTCTGGTATCGTCCATGTAGGATTTAGTCTGTCATCGGAAGCAAAGGTGGAAAAATCAAGGATTAGAATCTCAGTCATGACTTCCTGCTGCGGGGCCTGAATTTATAATAATACAGTGAATCTAAACGTTTAATAATTCAACTTGGATGTAATCTGATTACTGTGAAATAAACCTAAACGACTTCACGTTTCAGGGGTTCTGATGCATCTCAGGCAGCTTGTTGTTTTTAACCGCTCTGTCTCTGAACAGCAGAATACAAGGTGGAGCTGATTCAGGCTCCAAAGGTGTCGTGGCAACAAGATCCACGACTCGACGACAGCAGCTCCGAGGAGGAGGATGAAGACCAACAGGAGGAGGAGGAAGAGCACAGCAGCTCCATCGCTAAAACCACAACGTGAGCAAACTGGAGAATAAAAACCCTGAACTCTGCTGCATGTCTGCATCAGCTTGATTTATTGTTTAGGCTGTTAAATAACTACAAAAATGACAGTGACAGAGCGTCACCTCAGAATCCTTTGTTTTGTTCGACCAGTCTAGAGATGGATTCAGCTTAGTGTCGTTTATAATCAGCACATTCTGACCATTTTAGACATTTGTTATTAATGAGAAGGATTTAATCTCATCCGTGTTTTTGTTGAGCAGCACATGCATAAATTAAAACATAGTTCAGGGATAGAATGTGCCAAACAGTAATAATAGTAAATTGATGGTAGAACGATTAGACAGTTTAATGATCACTGCGTAAAAAGGGAAGAACTGTGAGATTGTTTCAGAAAGAACAGACACAGTTTTTCTGTTTAATCCAT
Source organism: Stegastes partitus (assembly GCF_000690725.1). NCBI lineage: Eukaryota > Metazoa > Chordata > Actinopteri > Pomacentridae > Stegastes > Stegastes partitus. Next base: position 192,615 of record NW_007578459.1, read on the forward strand.
CTGAACTGGTGTTTTTTGTTTTTTTGTCGCTGCTCACAGAGAGGAGACGCCTTCAAAGACGGATTTATTCTTCTTCCACCCCAATGACAGCAGACTAACAGGTATTTAATTTCTACTTTTCTCTGAGTTTCTTTAGTGACCTGAGCACTCTGTGGTTCAAAATGTTTAAACTTTTATTTTAAGTCTCTGAAAACTCCAAAGCTGGCCTTCAGGTTTAAAAGGTGTGTTGTCTTTATAGAAAATCAGAGCCATTGTCATCTTTTAAAACTTTCCGACAGTCTTTGAACTACTCATCTGTCACATGTCGTTCCTCAAGAAAAATGAACCAAGTCCAAAATCGCTTTATTCTACATGCCTCGTTTAAAAATTAGCCAAAAATAAACCGTTTGCTCCAATCAGATTCTGTAAAATGCTAAAAATTCTGCGCTCCTCTGTGCAGCCATGAAGCCATCAGTGACTTGGCTGTGACCAGCAGTCGTGGAACAAAAATTCTTAGAGTTTTCTAGGTTGAACTGCAGGCAGTCTTTCCACAGAGCAGTGAGACGACGAGAGAGGAAAATAAAACCAAACTGGATCAATAGAATAAATTCAGCATGGCTCAGCATGGTGAAACATCTTTCTACAGCTGGTTTGTAGAGGCTGGAAACATGGGAATAGTTAAATATCTGCAGTATGAGGAGTTTTTTGGGTTTTTTTTTAATATTGGTAACACTAGTTGGAAGAAAACTGGACTTGTTTTCTGGGTTTTTTTTATTTTATTTTGTTTTTGTTGAATAAATATTTGCAGAAATCCACAGTTGAGATGGTTAACTGTTGTCCAGCAGCAGGTTAAACCTTCTGATTTATGATTGTAGTTATGTTGTCTCAGCACTGTTCTGTGTTCTAAAAGTGGATCAGTCTTTTAATGAGCGATGTTTCCTCCACTAGAGGGTCCCAGGTTGTTCTGCCGGCCGGCCCAGCTGGAGGAGCAGAGGGAGCAGTGGGAGGAGAGGAGGACCGAGCTCAGACAGGTACGTTCACCTGGACGCCGTCATGTTTCACCTTCACTAAGAGCAGCCGGACCTCTCAGGATGAAGGTTAAACTAGTTCAAGAGCTTAAAAGAGGAAAAAGTCCAGTTACTTTTTATAAGACTTCTGAAGATGACAACAACCTGGATGAGAATCTAGCCAGGTTTAAACCTCTGACTTGTGAGTGCTTTCTGGGTCTTTTTATTTGCTCCTGTCACAGTTTTTCCTCATTTTTCAAAACAATATAAAGTCCTGCAGCTCTATAGAAACAGAACAACCATGAAGAAGGAGAGAAAACTCAGAAATGAAACAGTTGGAAAGATGAAAATCAGAAAAAAAGAAAAAAAAGAAGTTGATTTATTTAGGTTGACTATTTATTTTCCAAGAATTAAATAAAACAACTGT
>NW_007578459.1:194387-200578 GCF_000690725.1 Stegastes partitus
AAGATTAGATGCCCTTCAAACATGTCGGCGGGTTTTGAGTTCAGTGATTCAACATGTTCATTGACTGTCTATGTTTTTAGACGCAGAGACTTTCCTTTTCGTTGGATGTTTGTTTTCTATTTTAAACTTATTTCCTGCAGACTTCAGACTTACTGAAGACATGAACTGATTTGGGAAAATATTTATTTATCCACTTTCCCTTTTCATCCACAGGAGTACCGCAAGAAACACAAGGATGCCCGAAGGAAGCTGACGTCCTCCCTGAGGAGCTGAGGATTGTGGGAAATGGAGTCTTTGTGCTTCAGTTGACTCACAGTTCTGGACTTTAAGGACCAGGAGGAATCTTGTTTTGTTGTTTTTTGTTTCCTCAGACTGTAACAGCGAGCAGAGACCAGACCTCTGCTGAAAACACAGACATGGAGTGAAGATGAACATCACTCAGACTATCAGATTTATTTTTAGTAACCACTGAGAGATATTTTGATGTCGGAGCTTCTTTTTTAAACAGCAGCTGGTTTCAAAATGAACTGAATCTCAGCTGCAGACGAACAAAGCTGTCCTTAAAAAACACGAGCAGGAAAATCCAACGAGTGGAGAAATGAGCTCATTAATTAAAACATGAAATATTAACCGTCTGAACTCAGCAGTTTCTGAGCTTTTTCTTTCTTTCTTTCTTTCTTTTTTTGAAGTAGAAAGAACTCCGAAATCTCTTCTGTGTCGTTTGAAAGAAGTTGAATTTCTTCAAATATTTATTTTGCAAAAATTGAAGAAAAAAACAAGGAGTCAAGTCGAACATTTTAAGTGTTTCTGTGCTCGTCTCTTCTCAGTTATGTGTCCTGGTTGCACCACGGAGCTCAGAATTTGGTTCAAACAAACAGTTTATTCTTTGCAAACTTTCAAATAAGACATGTAGAATAAAGTGAGTATTTAGATAAAATATTACTTCAAAAGTAGTATTTTGTTGGAATAAAACTTTACTACTGACAGTATTTGGATTAAATAATATTTTGGGTGGAAAACAAACTTTAAATCTTTTAAATAACTGGAAAATTAGAACTTTTAAGTCGGAAGGTAATATTTTGGGGGAGTAAATCTATAAAACTATAACTTGTTGATTAGAAAGTAATATTTAGTGTGAAATAAACCTTTAAAACTAAACATTTGTCCAAACAGTCGTAAGTTTGGTGGAATAAACCTTTAAAAATAAAAGTTGCGCACCTAGTCGACGGTCCGACGGCAGGGGGCGCTGTCTGCTCTGACCCAGCGGGTCGCTGTGTTCGGTCCTGAGGCTGCTCCGGTCAGTCTCCGGTTCAGTCTCCGGTTCTTGTGGTCGGATAAAGAGGCTCCGTGCTGAGTTCAGGGTCACACAGCTGCTGCAGGACTTTCCATTCTCCTTCTGTCTTCATGTCTGTGGAACAAACTCACCACACGGACGACTTGGTTTCCTTTAAACAATGAGTCCGGTTCGGTGTCTCCTGCTCCTGGTTCTGGTTCTGGTTCTGCGCCCCGCGGAGCTCCGGCGGCTCCGGTCCGAGCCGGAGGATGCGTCCGTGTCCCCGGAGAGGGGCTCCGTGGAGCGGGTCGCCCGAGGAGCCAAAGGCGGCGGCGGGTCCCGGAGGAGGGAGCCTCCGCCGCCGCCCGGCAGCCTCGACGACCCGGCCGGGTACTTCACCACCCCGCGGGCCGCCCGGCGCACCGCCGCCCCGCCGGGGAACGGCTCCTCGGCCGGGGCTCCGGGGCTCCTGAACCCGCTGTTCCCGGTGACCGACGGCTCGTACCTGGCCTACACCGTCATGCTGCTGGCGCTCGTGCTGTTCGCCGCCGGCATCGTGGGCAACCTCGCGCTCATGTGCATCGTGTGGCACAGCTTCTACCTGAAGAGCGCGTGGAACTGCGTGCTCGCGGGCCTGGCCTTCTGGGACTTCCTCGTGCTCTTCTTCTGCCTGCCGGTGGTCGTGTTCCACGAGCTCACCTTGAAGCGGTTGCTAGGAGACCTGTCCTGCAGGCTCGTGCCCTACCTGGAGGTGAGCAGGGGCGCGTGACAGACAGGTGTTGGTCTAAGAGTCTTGTTGTGTTTGTTGTGTTTCTATCCGGTCCAGGAGGTTTTAGACACAGTAGGACACGTGAACAAGTACAAACACCTGGACAGGAAGCAGAACTGTGTGTGTGTGAAACTGTGAAATAGTTTTTATTAGATAGAAATCCTGAACTCAAGGTAGGTTACACAATTTCATCAACTCGAATTTAATTTTAAATCAGCAAACACAGAGATTTGAGTTTAATTAGGAGCAACCAGAACCTCTGGAACCAGAGCGACATGAAGACGGAGAGAAAACTTCTAAATGTCTTCTGTCAGTGTGACACAGTTAAATGACAGAAATTATTTATTTTTCCAAAATTTAGAAAGAAAAACTGTAACGTGTTCAAAGTTTCACGTGTTTACCAGTTTTACCAACACTGAAAATAAACAGCGGCTCCACATACTATAGATATTTAACTACTTATATATTTAATTAGTTTCTATAATTGTTTTCAACACTTCCTGCAGTTCAGCCGAAAACTCTCAGATTTTTTATCACCTGACTGTTGGTCACAGCTGACTCATTAATGACTTCACTGTTGAACCAAGGAAGACAGCATTTTTATTTTTTTTTTTGTTGTAGTTTTTTTTTTTACAGATTCTAGTTCGAGCAAATGTTGATTTTTAGCATTTTTAAAAATCATGCTGATGTTGGTACCACCTGTGGATCAGCAAAGTGGTTTAGAGGTTGTAGGAATGTGAATAGTTAAACATCTGTAGTTTGTGGAGCGCCCAGTTTTTCCAATGTTGGTACAATAACGTCTGTTTACACTTGGAAAATCATTGAACATGTTGATTTGAGGGTTTTGGATTTTTTTTTTAATACATTATTAGAAGAAACAACATTTTTCCTGATTTCTGTCATTCTAACTGTTATTCTGCACAGAACACATCTCTGAGTTCTCTCTCCTTCTAGTCGTGGTTGTTCTGTTTCCACAGAGCTGCTGGACTTTATGTTGCAGCGAAAAGTGAACCAACAGTGAAGCAAACAGTTTAGAGGTCAGAGAGTTAAACTCAACGCAGATCAAAGCGTGTCAGTTTAGTGTTTATGCTCTAAAACTCTAATCGGTTATATTTAGACAGAGAGACGCTCCAACAGGTTAAAACCGGCTTCGCTCTGTCAGTTATTTCCAGCGTCTGAAAGAGCTGCAGGTCCGACATGAATGGGCCGTTTGTGTCTTTGTTCCTCCTCAGTTTGTGCAGCTCCTTTGAACAGTCGTGCTGTTATGAGCTGTTTGGCCTCTTCAGCCGTCGCTTATGAAGCAGCACGGAGCCTCTGTTCTCCCTTAAAACCGCAGAACTGAAGCCATCGGCAGCCGGAGAGTCGGTTCACAGGTGCTGAGCAACTGGAGAAAGAGAAATGATTGTTCACACAATGGTCTGAATGAAGCAGAAGCAGAGAGAGCTCCTCTGTTAGTGCAGAGCATCAGCTGCAGATCACTTTAAAAGCGTTCTGTCTCACTGTTTTGGCTCCACAAGTCCATTCCTGATGTTTAAAGTTTTGCAGCTAGCACTAACAAAAGAGCTGCAAACATGATTAATCTGAAAACAGACCGTTGTTTTATTCAATTAATGAACATTTGGGTTACATGAGGTCTGAATTATTTTTTGAAAATGCTTTTTCAGCTTTTTCAGCATCCACAGAAATGCCCTTCAGATTACATCATGTAAACAGAACCCTGATTAACCCTCTGAACTCTGAGCTCGTTTCTCCTCGCCTTATTTTATAATGCAATATAAAGTCCTGCACCTTTATGGAAACAGAACAACATAAAGAAGGAGAGAATTCAGGAATGTCTTCAATGCAGAATAACACAGTTATAATGATACAAAATGACACAAACAGATGCAAAAATGTAATACAAAGATGAAAAAAAACAACAAATGACTGAAAAAAATGACAAAAAGTTGAAAAATATTACACAAAATGACACAAAATGACATTTTGGAGGTCAGAGTGTCAACATGTGCACATATTGTCTGTGTTTTAGATTCTTCTTTAGACTCTTCTGGCAACTGTTTTTGAGTATTGTTTTTTAGAATCAATCAATCTATAAATGTTTGGTTCTAAAGCAAAGAAAGCCGGTGCATTTCAGAGGTTTAATAGTTTCTCCGCTGAGTTATTAACTTGCTGGAGTTTAAATCATTTCCTGGTGATTTCTGCTCAAAGGCAGCAGACAGTAACCTTCAGACGGAGGAAGCTGTGATTAAAGTCGAGCCAACAGTTGTTTTAAAGCCTCTCGGAGCTTCTCGTCGCTGAAGTGGAATCAGAGCCGGTCTTTAACCGGGTCAGGCTGCTGCTCTTTGTCGCTGCTCCTATTCTCATGCTAACGAGTGAATGAATTTCCGGCTAATTAATTAACGTGTTTTAGAGTGTTTAGAGCGGGTCAGGCTGCCAGCTGCCCGGTGCTCTGTTGGTTCAGCTATTCTCATGCTAATTAAGGCTCCGTGTTAATTATCCTGAGTTGTGTCTTAACTGTTTGAGGTCATTGAGCAGACGGAGGACCGGCCTCAGTAATGATCCTCAGTGTTCCCGAGACGTTAATGTGCCGATAACTGTCCTCAGAGGTGTTAAACATGGAGCCTTTCTGTTCCCTCTGTGAGCGTCTGAATGTTCACAGGAAGACGTTTTGTTTTTTTAACTTTGGCTTTCAGACAGTCGTCTCGCCTGAAGCTTCACAGAACAAACCAGAGGAAATCCTCAAACTTTAACCCTTTGAAGGTCATGTTAGCTTTAAAATCCACACTAATTGACACCATTTGTTTGCCAAAAACTGTCCAAACACACCGTTAGTAACAGACAACAGTGAGGGAGGATGTGACCGGAGCTAAATGGAGCTCAGAGTGATGATGAAGTGCCTGATTTCTGACTTCCTGTCTCTGTGTCAGGTGACCTCTCTGGGCGTGGCCACCTTCAGCCTCTGCGCTCTGAGCATCGATCGCTTCCACGCCGCCACCGGTCCTGGACCCCACCAGACGCCGAAGGTGGAGCCCTGCCAGTCCATCCTGTCCAAGCTGGCCGTGATCTTTGTGGGCTCCATGGTGCTGGCGGCTCCGGAGCTGCTGCTGTGGCAGCTGCTGCAGGAGACCGTCAGCCTGCCGGCGCTGCCCACCGAGCTGCAGCAGAACCAGGCCTCCGGCTCGCTCATGGCCGCCTTCAGAACCCGGACCGACGCCTTTAAGGTGGACGTCTGCGTCCGCGAGCCCTCGGCCGAACTCCCGGAGAGCATCTACTCCCTGGTGCTGACCTACCACGAGGCCCGCATGTGGTGGTTCTTCGGCTGCTACCTCTGCCTGCCGCTGCTCTTCACGCTGGCCTGCGACTTGGTGACGCGACACGTGTTGGCGCAGCGGCTACCGGCCGGCAGCGAGAAGGTGACGGTGCGATGCTCCTCCTCCTCGTCCTCATCCTCCACATCGACGAAGAAGAAGCAGCACGTGAGGCAGCAGCGACTCCGCTCCACCGTCATGGCGCTCACCGCCCTGTACGTGGCCTGCAACCTCCCGGAGAGCGTCTGTCACATCACGCTGGCGTACCTCTCCGTCCCGGTGACGGCCGCCCTGCCGGCTCTGACTCTGCCAGCGCTGGGCCTCATCGGGCAGTTCCTGCTGTTCGTGCGTTGCTCTGCGACGCCGGTGCTGCTGCTGTGTTTGTGCCGCTCGCTGGGCCAGGCCTTCATGGACTGCTGCTGCTGCTGCTGCGAGGAGTGCCTCCCCGACGGAAACTCCTCCTCGTCCTCCTCCGCCTCCACCGCCGCCACCTCCACGCTCTCCTCGCCCACCTCGCCCTCGCCGACCTCGCTGTCGCCGTCCAGCAAAGAAGAGGCACTGAAGAGCGTGTTGACAGAAGCAGCAGTGTTCGACAGAACGAAAGACTCTTCAGCAACGATCGGGACGCCGTGCTGATCCAGAACTGTTAAAACTCATCACAGGGTTTATTACAACTGGGTTTCATTTTGGTAATTTTGTCCAACTTTGCTCTAAACTAGCACAAACAGGTGAGGGTACTTTAGAAAGTTCTCAGCCTCACCAGAAAACGTCACAGGAGGAAGATTGTTCCTGCAGTTTATCAACAAAGTCTCCTTTAACTTCAGTCCACTTGGTCCAGACT
>NW_007578459.1:201361-206191 GCF_000690725.1 Stegastes partitus
GCACGACCTCATCATCACTCTGGCTATACGCACGACCTCATCATCACTCTGGCTATACGCACGACCTCATCATCACTCTGACAACATGCACGACCTCATCATCCTCATACAAGGAGTCACGTGCTTTGCATCCAAATGAAGGAGCTGAGAACTTTATGAGGTACCCTCCTATGCAGACTGTTGACAGATCCTGCAACATTCTGCTTCCATTATAATCAATGACAGGTTCGAGTCTGCAGGTCGTGGTATCACTGGAATATTCTCAGCTGCCAGAAGGAGACGTGAGGACGTGTTGTCTTGTTGAACCGTTAATGAGGAAAGTCACAGGTCAATTCAGTTGGAACTCAAAACTAAGTCAAAACGACTTAAAATGGTCCAAAATACCATGAAATCTGTCCAAAATGACTCTGAAATGTGTCTAAAATTACCCAAAATTGGTTCAAAATATCTCAGAAATGATCAGAAATAACATGAAAGCTTCCTCATAGTCTGAGCAGATACTCTCTGGTTGTTCACACTAACAGCCTTCATTAGTATCCGCAGCTGTCTTTTTAATTTTCTGTCTATTTCTGTTGGTCTAGAGAAGAAATACTGAGCTTCCAGACACATTCACGAAGAAAATATTCAGGCGTCCAAATACTGTTTGCTTCGTTTTGAACATGTAGAATGTGGAAACCACTTCAGAGTTTTCTCCTCTTGTTGACTTCTTTTCTTTTTCAAATAAGTTTCCAACTTGTCTGATCATCTGACTGCTGCTTAGTGGTTTCTGTATCTGGATCAACCTGAATAAGTAAAGGTTATATATAAGGGACTCATAACTGATGGAAATGATGGTCAGAATCACCAAAATGAAACCCAAGTTTAATAAAATGTGATGTTTTTTGTGTATAAAGTCATCAGTTAGAGCAGAACTATGTCTGACTAGAGTTAGATAATTACGCACATGATAGCGTGTGCTCCTTTAAAAAGAGAGTTTAGGTGGATTTAGTTCCATTATTGAAGGACTCATCATTGTTTTGCAGTTTTTTTTTAAGAATAATGTACTTGTAGTTCTTGGTAATTGTCTAATATTCCTTCAGGATGTTTGTATTACGTGTTCTCAGTACTGTATGAAGTAGAAGCACTGGACCATTTGGGGGTTTTAGGAAAACAGTGAACCTGAAGATTTTTTCTTGTCAGCAGACTGAAGTTTGCGGGAAGTTCTTTTAAAAACATGAATTTGCTGTTGCTGCTCGTACACGGCTCCTGTTCACCGGGTTCACGGCCTGAAAACGGGACGAGATCATGACGAGACTTCAATCGACGTTTTTAGACAATGTGAAACTAAAGTTTGGCCCTTTTTTTTTTACTTGTTTTATTACGTTTGGTTTAATAAAATGGAAACTTTCTTCAAAAAAATCACCTGTAATTCTTTTATACCACCTGGTTCCAACAAGATGAGCTGCTGATGCTCTTTATGGTGTCATAGAAGTTGTCATCCAACAATATTTTAAATGCAAACAGGTCAGTTTGTGTCGGGTCAGGTCGTGGTGTCTTACTGGGGATCCACAACGAAGTTCTGTAAAATAGTTTGGCTGAGTTTTGAGAATTTCATATTTTCGGATCTTGGATTTTTTCCATTTTATGTCCATTCAATATGTCCAGAAATAAAACTCCCACAGCCATGACATTTGGTGAGGACTCAGAATAGTCTCCAGCACCAGTTGTTGGTCCTTTAAAATGGAAAAAAGTGCAAATTCTTCCAAACATGGCTGCTGTTATGGCCCCAGGAAGTTCCTGTAAGGGTATATAAATGGATGGATCCATACTCCCTACTAAAAATAGGTTCCAGTTTTTAACTATTTTGACTTAAAACCTGTCAAAATGTCTGAAAATCTTTATAAAATGACTTTAAACATGTCTGCTGTTGTGGCCCCAGGAAGTTCCTATAAGTTTATATAAATGGATGGATCCATTCTTCCTACTAAAAATAGGTTCCAGTTTTTAACTATTTTGACTTAAAACCTGTCAAAATGACTGAAAGTCTTTATAAAATGACTTTAAACATGTCCAAAAAGACTAAATATTTGTTTAAAAAATAGGATAAAAACTGACCAATGTGACTTGAAACCTGTCCAGAATGACAAAAACAAGTAATTATTGGTCCTTAAAAATGAAACAAAATGTTATTTTTTTCAAATAAGGCTGGTGTTGACCTAAAAAATGTTCAACTGAGAGCAGTATTGTGTCCCTAGAAAGTTTCTGTAAGTGTATATAAATGGATGTGTCCATATTTCCTCCTAACATGCCGTCTTTGGTCGACATTTCACCAACTTTTGAGGCTCTAACATCAGTAGAATTTGAGGTGTGGGAAGACAAGGTTCCAGTTTTTTATTGTGTGGACTCATTGGCAGGAAACAAAAACTGGAGTTCATGGAGGTTATATGTTGTCATTATATGTGCAAGGTTACATCTTCATGCCAAAACTAAACCACGTATGAGGCTTATTTTTGCCGTAATGTTCCCGTACAGACACTGGAACTGAACTACTACTGATGATAACTCAACACTCATCTCAGTAAACGTCATGTTTATTGAAACACATCAAGACAAACACTGTAAAAACAAGACGACGGTGTTCATGCGGCTCTTTGAGTTTCATTTCTGGAGACATTAACCCTTTAAAATGGCCTCTCAGGTAAAGTTATCATGGTGAGAGAATAAAAATCCTTCTTAAAAATCAGCCAAAATATTTGACCTAGTTTTGGTCCTAAATAACAAATAAACTAAACCTGAGACATCTGCAGACGTCCAGCATCAGTTCAGAGCTCAGCTAAATGTTAAACCGCAAACAATCAGCAGAAAGAAAGAAAACAATAGAAACCAACAACAAAGGCCAGGAGACGGAGAGAACAGGCAGAACTTCCTATCGTCTAACTCAGAGAGCACCAGAAGGCTTCGGGGGATTGCAGTGAGGATGAATCTTGTTTAGAGAGATGGCTCACATGTGATGTGCAGTGGAAGGAATGCTGCTCAGCGGAGCTCCCAACACCCACCGGAGGAGAAGCTCTTCATGCCCGACTGTGACGCTCCTTTTTGTCATTATTCAATTATTGAAGGTCACAGCTTCACAATAACAGTCGGCCTTTGAGCTTCTGCAGACATAATGAACACAGCCGCTCTGTGACCAGTTGCTCGGGGAGAACGCAGAAGAATTCCTCGCTCACCAAACTATTTTCAGGACTTTCTCGCTTTTTTTCCTCCTCTTTGCAATATGTTGACCTAAAATTTGTCAAGCAGCTCTTCCAACAGATAATGTCTACAAACGCTGCAGAGGAGCCACAAAGTCCTGTTTAGAAACGTAAAACCACAAAGTGATTGTTCCAGGAATTATCTCTGAGGAAACTCCACATATATCTGTTTAAATGATATATATTTTATATGTCTCCTTGGTACAAGAATCATGTTCAAGAACTGACTGGACTTAAATACAGAAACACATTTAAAGGATTATATTAACAATTTAGACCCCAAAGTAGAAACTCAATGAATGATCAATTAGACTAAACTGAGTCCAGCTGTTTTTTCTAATCAGTCAAACTGCATGAACATGGTTCTAAAATAAGCTGTGAACAGCAGAACTTTCTCCGTTGTGGACCTATGAGCTGTGTCTATGTCTGCATCGTGGATCCACATGGAGAAGAACTGAACAGAGGAACTGAAAAATCTGACTGAGAGACTTTAAAAAGGTGGAAAATGATTCATGAAGATCAACTAAACATCAGTGAAGCCCAGTGTGAGCAGTGATCAGGAGGTCTAGAGTGGTCGTCCTCCTACAATGACTCCACAGAACAGCTGCTTCAGACTTGGTCCAGGAGTTATCAATGGAAACCAGAGTTAGTGTGAAGCTCAGACACTTCAGAACATCAACCTCTGTGGACGGAGGACAACAAAATAAAACTTGTTGCTGCTCAGAACAAAATAACGAGGTTAAACTTTGCTAAAATGCATAAAAAGAAGTCTGATGAATGTTGAAGAACATTCTCTGGTCAGATGAAGATAAACTTGTTGGGCTCAGATGGAGTCCAGATGTTTGGTGTGAACCTGACCAGGACCACCACAGTGAGTCCTGACAGCGAAGCAGGAGATGGGAGTGATGATAAGAGGAGGTGTTGATGACGTTTATAAATGAATGTTTGGTTCTGACAGTGAAGCACGGAGGTGGCAGCATCATGATGTGGGGCTGAATGAGGGCAGAAGGTGTAAATACTGTTCATGAAACATTAAAGAGTAAAAAAATATACATCATGATATGAATAATGAAGAAAATGTATCTATAAATCCTGTAAAATTAAGGCTATAAAATGTGTTTTAACTATGAAAAATGACTGTATTTCAATGAGATGGTTATTTTACCAGAATCAGGGTGTTTGTTTGTTTGTTTGTTTTGGTTGGTTTTCATTTTCCAGCTAGATGACCATTTTCTTTTCATTTTAATTGAATGTTTTTTTTAAAACATATAAATGCATATATCTATAATTAATTCCATCTATATACCATCTATCAGCATCAATAATCTGTCAAACACTGTTCATATAATAAATAATCACATCCATGTTAATGTTGTTTTGTAAAATGTAAAAACTGTTCATTAAGCAGTAAAAGAATAAACATCATTTTATGAACAATTAAGAAAAGTAATTTAGTAAATCCTGTCAGATTTCTTGATTTTCATGGGATGTAACCATCAGATTGTGTTTGTGTGTTCTCCGTGTGTTCTCTCAGGTCGTGTGGTTCTGTCTGTGTGCTGTTGTGTGTTCTCTCAGGTCGTGTGGTTCTGTTTGTGTGTTG